>NW_025786410.1:0-17382 GCF_021130785.1 Homalodisca vitripennis
TTGTTTCTGTGTACGAGTCGTGTTTATTAGTAAGTTTTATTTGTGTTTTTAGTGTTTGTTGTTTAGTGTGTGGTGAAGTGTATGTTAGATATTGCATGTAGCTGCATAATTAAATATATTTTTAGAATAAATACATTTTCTTTTTTACTGTAAATATGTTTGTACTGAATTAATCGAATCTGTGTTAAGCTTTGGCTAAAATGTCATTTCATCAGGTAGTCTTGTTATTGTTTTTTCACTCACTAAACGTTATTTTAGGGCAACTCTCTTATTTAGTTCTGAAATAACAATACTTTCTATAACCAAAAATATATATTTTAACCGTAACTTTCTTTTTGTTATGTATGATAAACTGTTTGGGACCATTCCAGGGTCATTGTTAGTCGCGTAGGCTCTATATACTGTTATTTTAGTAATACTTGTCGTTTATGGAATCTCAATATATATGATATAATATATTTAGCACACAGTTTATGGTTTTCTAAAAAAATACTTAACATAAAAATTTCCCATCAGATGTAAACCATAGATTTATAAAATTTGGATATAAACACAAGCTTTGAAAAACATCCTGTGTTATACTTATGCATTTTTATACTGCTCTTTGAAAATTTTTTCGCAATAAAGCTTTGTAGTAATGACAAAATGAAACTTTTGTTTTTGACTCTTCAAAAAAAAAAGTTATGGAATTTATTTTAGCTGCTGCCTGTACTAGTTTACTTCATTCTGAGTAAATAAAATATCGGCAGATATAACATGTATTCTAAGTATAAACTGTATTATTAAAAACTTTTATTAGCAAAATCTTCATTACATATACACCCTTTTTTCACAATTTATGCGCATCGCATGAACTCCCCTTTTGTTAATTATTAGTGTTATTATAGTTTCATAAATTTTGTATAATGCTTATGTTTTTCTGAAAACTAGAATAAATTTGACACAAAATGGGCTATCTCATGTTTTATAGATTTCTTACATATAACTTGGTTTGCTAGGTATGGTCACCCACACCCAATATAAAAAAAAAATGTAAATTCTTGAATGTCATGGGAATAAAGGAGTTTTTTGGTAACTATTTTTTTTTTACAGGCCAACCTTTAATATGCTAATATTAGTTAGATGTATTAATTCTGAACACAAAAAATTATACTAATTCTTATATATCTATATATATATTTAGATATATATATATATATTATATATTACTTTTAAGTTTTATATTTTTAAATTATAATTAAAAAATAACCCCATTGGCACCAAGGCTCTTAAATAACATGCTGCCACTACAGAAAAAACAAATGGAACCGCCAACTTGGAGGAGTTTAAACAAGGTTTAGATAACATTTATAAGTAGCGTTGTTTAGTATTGTACTTACTTAGCTCGTTCATATATATAAGTACTAATCTATTTATACCAAAATGTTTTAGAAATTAGTTTCCTTTTAGAATTTTTCGTTCCTTTTACGAAAGTATTTTTTCGTAAATTGTTTAATTGGTTAGAGTTTTATCGATAAATTGTAAAGGATACTAGAAATATTTTCTATATAACATCACCAATTATATGTGTAATAAGGTTATTTGTTTTTCATAAACTGGTTTCTATGGAGACAATATTATAATTGTAAATAAACTCTAATCAAAAAATGTTATTTAAATCTCAAAGATGATATATATGTGAAGTACGAATAAACATGCTACCAACACTAATGTACTTGCTAAAGAGGATATATGATGTATCTCGGTGAAATTTGAATTTCTTTCAGCATATCATACCTGTGTTATCCTATAATGTTTTAGCAAACCCACATGTCAAAATCCATGTTCAACGAACATTTAAGTTGTAATGGTTTTTTTTTAGTAAGAAGTTGCTGAGTACTTTTGAATGTAACTTAAATTCTTGTAAATATAATAATTCATGGACAATGGTCCATGAGGACAGGCAGAATAAGGAAAAAGGTGGAATGGACTTACGCAACTTTGTTTAGCCAGTTATACTGGCAGTAACGCTGTTTTATGTACATAACTGTATTTAATTTTCTACGGATTTCTTCTTACAATGGTTCATAAGAAATTATAAAAAGACATAATTATGAAAACAAATATTTACTACTTCAATATTTCAAAATCCTATCCTATAAAAATTATAGATTGCGGTAATGAAAGATCCCATAAAATATGATCTAAAGGCGTTGGAAATGTAGAGCTACTAAAACGTTTAGGTAAATATATATCGCTTCTCCATTCATTTATTGCTTTATGATATCAAAACACTATGATACCCCTACAATAATAACCACAGTATGAAAGATCAACACTAAACCTCATGTGGAACGATATGTAGTTAGAAACAATATGGAACAAGCGCCCATGTGTTTCGGGTCTCGCCTCAGACATATTGTTGATTCAGTTAGCTAAAGTTAAGGCAATTGTATCTGTGTATTTATGTTGCTTAAAAGTTTCAACTAAAATTGCCAACGGGAACTACATTAAACCTATTTTTGTCTGAGCATTAGCGTAACCTGTCACTAGAAGATCTAGATAGAATGTAATTTCTGTCTGACCGCATGATATCTAGAAAACCAACCTACCTGTAGACTTGAAAACTTTTATGAAGTTTTATTTCTATATAATAAACGACAAGTTCAACGAATGAGGGTTGGTTTAGCATTAGCGTATATTTTTGTGTTAGTTTTATGGATAACCATGAAATAATATACTGTATAACGAGAAAAATGCGGAGTACACAAATTTTTAAACAAATTAAGCACAATCACATGACATTGTTATCATATGGCATATTTTCACATGCAAGTCCAACCATTTGCAAAATATCACAAAAATATATCATCTTATATTTTTCATGAAATCTAATTTCTACGTGGACAAGTATCCATTCTGAGTTCTGAGGATAATTATAAAATTGGTCAACATGTTATATAATAGCAAGTCACGTAGCATAATGAAATGAGCGGTATACATGAGATTTTGCCACGCAATCTCAACATTAGGGATGGCGTATTTTTATCTCGGAATGCCATAATAATATTCAATATAATATTATGTAATACTTGTTGTATTATCACAACGAAAAAATGTATATATATATATATATATATATATCTATTATATATTATAATTAAACTATTACGTCTCCATTACAAATTTTCAACTAAAGTAAATCGATTTTGAACCTGCAAAATACAATTTTATTTTCAGCTATTAATAGATTAGACTGTGTGAGCAGTCGATTAATGTTTAAACTGCAGCACTCTACTCTATTAGATTTGTCTATGGCCAAATAATATTTACTGTTGATATACGAGTATATACTAAAAATACTGCAGTTAATGTGTTAAAAATGCTGTACAGTTCATATTTGGTTATGCTACATTTCACATAACGTTGCTGAATGTTTTTTGTTATAAAATTGTAACATTTATTTATAATACTTATTTTGGGGACATGACCTTTTAAAAGCCTTAAGTGTATAAAATTTTGTATATTTATTTTAAAATAATTTAATTCTAATTTAAAAATAAGTATTTAACTTTTTAGCTCTATATCGGAAATTTAATAAAATTGAAATTAAACAGAAATCGAACGGTCTAATGAAGAACAAGCATAAACGAATGCTTGCTGATAATTTCCTAATTTTATCAAATGAATAGTTTTTTAAAAATGCTATAAATATTAATTATAAACACCTAAATAGATGATTTTAAACGTTATTAGGCATGGTGGATCAGAAACTATTTACAAAGTTTTAAATTAATATGCTTTAAGTATAAATGTAGGAAGTAAAGGAGAGAAGCAAATATATGTTTTTAATTAACAAAAATATTATTTTCATTAGTTGTTACTACAGAATAAGGAATGGGTAGTAAAACTATATAATCGATTTTAGGAACTAAATAATTTATAGACTGTTTCCATAATAGCACTTTGTCAATTAAGTTCTTGATCATTTTTAATCGTTTCTGTTTTTTCTTAATGGAAACCAATGGAGTGTGTACGTAAAATGTTACATTCCCCAGACATGTGATGGAAACTTCTTAAAGGTCAAACACTAAAAAAGCAGATTTTTCCTTAGTTTTTATTGCAATATGTTCTAAAATGTAACATTGTACATTGTATGTATATTAAATATAGATTAAAATTTAATATTTGTTTGCAAAACAAGTAATATTTTTGTTTATTATTTATCTACTCGTTTTGCTCTGTATTCCCTCAACAACACAAAACCTGTAATAACACATTGATAATGGATTGGTATCATCCACTTAATTAACTACTGTAGACTCGATCGGTCACTTGTGTTTGGCCTTTGTGCGTTACCACATGTAGCCTATGTGAGGCAATGAACAAAGTTAATTTGATTAATTGAAAAGAATAATGGTTGGTTATAATAGACTATTAATATTATGGAAATATACTTACTAAAATTAATTGTTTTTACGTGTAATAATAAAGATACAAACACATTGCAAGATGAAACTATTTGGTATTTAAATTTTAAATTGTGGATAAATGTAATTGTTGTCGCAATATCCTCTTTTCCCAAAATATACATTATAAATATACAATGTACCTTTTTTTGAAAGTTTGAAATGTAAACCATGCAATTCTTAGTAGATGTTTAATGAGGGGGTAGCGTACTACGAATGTTTTATGACAGTTTGCCGAGGGTTTGGTATAAAACAGTAAAATTAAAACAAATGACTAGTTCTGTAAATAAATGTTTTTCACAGAAAAATATTCATTGGATATATAAAAGACACAGTGGGTAAATAAGGTTTTTTGCAAATAGAAGAGTATATTTAAAGCTTTCATTTAAATAATGTGTGTTGAGTAAATATTCCAGTTGAAGGGTACTAAAATACCGGTTTTAAAATATTGAATATGCCACGAAATACTTACTTATTAATTATTATAAAACTATTCATTAGTCTGCATAGATTGTACTATATTAATGGATTCTTTTTTTTATAATACCTTCTAAAATAGAAGTTTGAAAAATTCCGACATCAATTTTAATAACCACTATTTTATTATTGGTTAAAGGTCCAATTAAGTTACTTAAAATATACGCATCTCTTTTCATGAGTATTCTTGTGGCAAATTACTCCAACTTGACATATAAACCACATACCCCTTATTAATGTAACCCCTTCGTGTACCAGATGTTTATAGCTGTAACTTGTGTTGTTGGGATTACCGAGAAATATTATTAGTGTTGATAGTTTAAAAAACTACCATAATTAAAAATCTAACGAGTTATTATTGTTAAGTATTGTTGAATACGAACAAATCAATTAATGATGACAATATATATCGGCACCCGAGTCTTTATTCTTAAATACAGTTGATTGCAGAGTATGAAACGCTTCCAATCTAGCGAGAGAGAGAAGCCAATCTCTCCCAATAAGTCCACAGAGCTCCAAAATAGTAAATATTGGAGCTACGAATGAGCTGGATGTTACCACAGTAATGCCCCAGATGATTAATATTTTGAAAAAGTAAGTTTTAACGCATTAATGGTTAAGGGATGAAAAATGTATTACGTTTTTTGTACTAAAGAGCTATTAGTTTACAAAGATAATAGTAAAACATTTCTATTTCTTAATTTATCATGTTTTTATGTAAAAAGTATTTAAACGACGTTAAGAAAGGTTAATGCAGTTTCAATTTAATCTTTAATTGGGGATCACGTATTAAAAACAATACAACCCTTTATACATTACCCCATTAAAATGCAGTTTGTATTATTAATGAGATAATGGGTAAAATAGTTAAAACTGTAAACTTTATATTACTTTAATTTATGATTTATCAAGTTTTTTTAACAATGCTAAGGAATAGTCTATGCAGTTTCAATTTACTCCTCTCATTCATAACAGATGATATAATGTTTTAACCTATTTCAATACTGTCTGTGTGATTGTCGTCGCAGAATATTAAATAATAGTCTTACGCACTCAATGCAACGCCTGTGTTACTCACTGTGTGTCCACCCTATCAAAACATCAATCGACAATAACAGATTTGAAACAAAGTTTTGTAATCACAGTTAATCCTTCAACTACTCATAAAAATCCTGTTTTTATGCTAGTGCCACATGGGTATTGTCAGCCCATTTATATCAAATTATGAAACACAAACCTGTTCATATTGACTAGAAAGTATCCTTATTGTTAAGGAAATTTGATTTCATCATTGATTTAAGAAACAAGGAAGAGTCTGTCAGGTAAATAACTATTATTCTGAAGCACGCCAACTAAACATGAAAAGTGGTATCGAATTATATTAAAAAACTAGATAAAATTTTGTACTATTTCCCATATTTATTACCATCACCATTACTATTACTATTATTTAAACTACTACCAGGAACTAAGTAAAACTATGACCAACAAAAATATTTGATTTTTTGTTCAAGAGTTTAAAATTATATAGGTCATAAATCCAAACTTTTGAAATTAGACTTTGTCTAAATATCCATTTTGTTTAACAGTTTTTACAAATTCATGTAAATGTTTTAATGTATTTTACACTGTACTTTGAAATAGTAAATTGAAGGAATCAAGATATGTTTATTTAAATGTTTTTATAAAAATTAAATAAAATTTTTCTCATTATATCCCAAATAGAAATATTCTTTAAACTTTTAAAGTTACATTTGTAAGTCTTGCCATGGAAAAATACTTAAAGTGCTGGCAAAACACCCTGTCCTGTCAGTTCCTGAACAAAACGTGTTATGGAGATGAAATTTTTAAATGAAACTGTTTTTCTACTTATTTAATATTGAGTTTAATGTGATGTGTGTTTGTGAGATTTAGCTTCACGTTAGTGAGGATATGTCAGCTTTAGGCTAAGAAGGTTTAGGTGCAACTTAATTTCTACATAAACAAGATCGAACTTTGTTCTATATCCTTCACGAGAAGTAGCTATAAAGTCTTTCACTGCGAGGTATATCGAGACCGAATTAAGCTATGGGCTTGAAGTCGGAAATAAAATAAAACATAATTATGAAAGGAAAAATAGATTTCCCTTCATTGGATTTATATTGAGATTGGCCAGGATGGTTTCAAGGCTTTCGCCTTCCAAACACCGTTAATCATAAGATAAATTTATATACAGTTATTTAATGGGTACATGTGACCCGATGTTCAAATGTACAGGGAAAAACTAAAAATTGCAATGTATTAGCGATATAAAATACTTTTCAAGGTGATTAGTTAAACAGAAAGTTTTTACTTCTTCTTAGTTTTTAAGCTATCAGTTCATTAATATTAAAAACTTAATATTATAGTATTTTATTTCGCTGACGTCCATAAAAAGTTAAAAATACTAAAAAGAAACAGTAATTCACAGTTCAGTTCAGGGGTTTTATACATAAACAGACATTTTAAAAAGTTAGTAAATACTAAGTAATTATTTTATGACGAAACTTTGAATAAGGGATTCAGTTGTGATATCTAATGGATACATTATATACCCTTGATGCAATATAAAATTAGGCTAAACAATTCATAGCAGTTTCTATAATAATGGCACAAAAAACCAATACACTAGCAGGTATTGTAGGTTTTTGTTAGTACAAACCATAACAATTCCATTCTGTGTTAAATATCATGATGCTGAATTCCAAAGTCCATTACAGACCTCCAACTATTTGACGAAAATCTGGACACTTTGTGACCAGGCGACCATTTCCAGTACAATCTGACTTTCCAACAGCTGAGGTGCAAAATAATTCTTCAAATCCTGGTTTGTTTTACAGTATCTTTACTAAGTTAGCAGCAAACCTCATACTGATTTGTAGGTCTTGATTATTTCCAATTATTTCGTTTGTGGTTTTGATAGTAAGCAACACTTAGTATCAGTGTACCATTTACAGTTGTGTTGACCTCGAACATGGTCCGTCGATTTAGTTGGAGTGTAGAGATGTTGATTTGGGAATGTTCGATATACATTAGGTACTATTGTGTCTAAAATCTCTCTCAAAAGTGCTTTAGACAAGTACAGATTATAAATAAAAAGCGTAATGCCATTTTAAGGCTAGATTTAATTTTATTGTACGAAAACAAAATTTTATATCAATGTCTCAATTCTTAATAAAGTAGTTGAGTGTGTTGCTGTAAATATATTTTCGTTATGATGGCATTAATTTGTTACTGAAACAGCTAATAAGTTGATAAATATGCTTAAAGAACAATTTAAAATTATTTATTCATTTACATTTAATTAGTGAATGAGTATTCTGATTAAAATATTTGAATGATATTTTGGGATTATTTAGCACACAGAGTATTTTATACTCAAATTTGGTATTTCAAATACTGATAAAAACAATAAAACACTTGAAACTTATTAGTAAACGGTAATGGCATTCAGTGAAGCAGTATATCTCGCAGTAGTTTAAATATGAATATATTTGTAAAAATAAAACTTCATACACTTCATCCTATAGACAATCGGTAAACAATTATGGGCAGACAAAATGAAACTGAGTTAGCCGCGTGGTTTGCCAACCCTGGGCTCTTAACGCGAATGATTGCCCACGTTCAGTCCAGATTGGACACTTTTCATTAGCTTCGATATCATCAGTCGTGGTTGTCCTACAAACTGTTCCTCGTTATATTACAGTGGTCGTTATTGTGAACTTAACTTCCAGATCGTTAGATGATAGATGAGGTTAACAATTGAGCCCGTTGTATGAGAGAAAATATTAGCACTCCATTAGTTTTCTGTATTCTCATAATCATTTTGCATTCTGAAAGAAATGATTAGAGCTCTTTAATCAAACTATAAATGGATATTAGATTCACTACAATTTTCGCATTAAAATAAAAAGGTCAACTGACTCAATTAAAAAAATATACATTATAAGTCTTGCACATTTAAGTAGACACCACCTAGATAAATTTTATATTAATCAATGCAATGAACACAATCCTATTTTACTATTTTATTCCAACCAGGCGTATTTAGAAATTTCTACCACGTTAATCTAGCTGAAATATATGTGTAAATAAGGGTTGAAAATGCAGTGGCTAGAATTCAAATATGGTTTAAAAAAATCCAGAAATGTGTTAACTTACTAATATGTATATTGTTTTTACAGACATATTTCTTTTTAGTACAAAGTTTACTGTCATTTACTTTTCCATTTAGAAACGGTATAACGTTTTTGAAAAACAAAACACCAACAATATTTTTTTTTAATAATCGTAAATAAACGTTATCTAAGATTTCCACATTCAAACTTTAAGAATCGAATATAAGACCTCAAGTTTTGTCTCAGGAGGAGCATGACAATTTCAGACAATTACCCTTTGTATGTATATTGTATACTTGTTGTTTATAATATCTGTGCACTCATTATATAACTGTAAATTCAAATCTTTGAAAGAACTGCAATAACAGCAAAATGTACTCAGAAAGGCTTTCTTACTACGCATTATTACATCATTACTAAGCAGCAGAATGCTGAATCAGGTACAACTATACATTTCCTTTAAATTATAACTCCTTTCATTTGTATTTAAAATATATTTTATGATGTTATAACAAGACCAAAATGCTACTGAACCACGATTCGCTTAGCTGAGCCGTCTTTATAGCGTCTATTTTTGCATTGACAGTTGGGAGAATATTACAATTTAAATATAACTGATGCATCCAAGTTCCATAATTTTATTCGCTTATACGCTAGTTTCTCTCATGTTATTTTCTCTTAATAAAAGCTTTGGGGAAAATTACTTTTAAATTTAATATTATTCTCCATGTTATAATATGTTTTAAAATACGTTATGATTCAAATATACCTATAAAAAACATTGAATAACAGAATTTGTTCACTTCATTGGTTCTAATAATTATAGGAATTTATATTGTAAATCGCAGGTATCTATATATCCTAAAAATTATCTTTTATATTATATATATAATGACTGTCAGCAATCTGTTTGTTTTTCTATCGGATTGACCATGTGTAGCGTAAGTTATAAAAGTTATTTAGAACTAGAATTTTATTCCTCCCGTTAAATTTTTATTTTATAGAATTTTCTTTGCATAAAAACTTATTGATTCTAAAGTTTTCTAGTATAATGTAAAAATGTTCAAAGCTTAATAGAGAGACACTCACCATAACTCTGAACTTGATGTTTCTGACATGAATATGCATTTAGTGAGAAATAAGTAATGAGGGATTTGCTAATAAATACAAATATTTATTGTAATCAGTATTAAATGTAGCTCAAGTGTACGAAAGGGCCACGAGGGATTACACTTTTCCGTATAAATACAGAGTTTTTAATTTAATTTGATTTTTTATTAAGTATTAGATTAATTTATCAGTATTGAAAGTTATTCTAACTTGGGTGCCTGGACATAGAGGAATCACAGGTAATGAAGGGGCAGACAGTTGGGAGCCAACTGTCCTCTTACCGGTCCTGAACCAACGTGTGGGGTCTCATATAACTTAGCACGTAGATCAGTTACCAAGTGGATGGTTAACAGACACCTACAACATTGGAGAAATACTGAAGGGAATGTACAAGCAAAGCGGATGCTCAAGGGACCATCCAGGAACATTGCAGCAGATGCCCTTAGAATGAGTAGAACGGAGATCCGAAAGGTGACTGGTTTTATTACAGTTCATTGGATATTCCGAAGTCAACTGAACAGAATAGGTATTCCAGTTCAGGAAACACTGTGCAGGAAATTTGGCGAGGCTGACGAAACAGCCAAGTACGTCATATTTGAATGTGCGGCATTACAGAGAAAACGCTCAAGATCCCTAGGTGTTCTTATGCGTACGGAAGAGGGGTTGGAATAGGAAAGCATTGTTCAGAAGATCTCATGGTTTTGTAAAGGCCTGGGATTTGATACAGCTTAAACCTGGGAGAGGGTGCACAATAAGACTGATGGCTGAGAGGCAACTACCAGGCCTAGGAAACCTGGCCCTTTGTAACAAAAAAAAAAAATTGAAAGTTTGTGAAGTTTTACTATCCATCTTAGTTTGTATAAAGAAGAGAATAGGAAGAATGAAGTGGAATTAATTTTAGATAAAAATCAGATTTAATATGCACATAACATATTGAAACTATTGAAGTGTGTTTTTTGATTTACACACAGTTTTTATTTCTGATTTATAATTTGATTGACCAACCATATTGCATATGGTTTTAAGGGCATTAAAGTCACAATCCAACATGGCGGACACCCATCATTCTACATGAAAGTGGTCCAGTTTTAAAGTGTGATTTAAGTGGGAAATTCAACAAAATGCCCACTTTTCTTCACAACAAACACAACCTTTAAACTGTAAGTCCATTTATTTACAAAAAAAAAAAAAAAAAAAAAAACTACACTTAGAACAACTTGAGAATACTTTATTCAAGGAACAAAAATTTCATGCTACTTAAATTAATCAACCTTAAGCATGAACGTTCACTAAAAAACAATTATTTATCAATATTAATGATATCTGCAAAATATTTAATTTATACCATGAATGCACAAGCCTATAATAATTAGACATACCATATTACTTTGAAACTGTGTGGTAATATATCAATGTATGAACTACACAGACAAGTAGTCGTGAGGTGCTAACAACAACATCGCTGACTGTGCAAACATCAGCAAACTCCTCACTTGACCTACCATACTGCTGCTGGAGCACTGACCTTGAGCTGCTAACTGTGCAACTGACAACGGCACCAACACTCGGCCGTTATTTATCTACATCTGACTTCCATTACCTATCTAGTTTAGGCTGTCCTGGATCTTTCTACTTGACAAGGAACTAGATTACTCCTCAAAAATCAAACAAAATTGTACACTTCTTTTTATTAATTAAGTATATAATACAACATTTTATTCATCATGACAACAGCAATCAGTCAAAGCTAGAATAAAAATCTGTATACCACTTTATTCATGAGGACAACAGCAATCAGTCAAAGCTAGAATAAAAAACTGTTTACCATTTTATCACAACTGAGAAGCACTAGTGTACTACAGGCGGATCCCAGAAAAGTGAAGGCATTATGTCATCTTTTCCTTTTGGAATCTGCTCTATCGGAGTGAGATATAAAGGCATATTGTGTACGGGCAATTGTAAAAGCTGGTTCCACTCTAAATGTCTGAATTGGTCAGATAGCAAAAATCAAAAAACTTAGTAAAATAGAAATAGAAACTTGGCTGTGTGTAAATTGCAAATGTAATAACACTATTGAAACAAAGCTTGAGAACCTGTTAGAAAATAACAATTCCACTCAACCACAATCTACGATGGAAGATGTTCATACTAAAATACAACATTTTGAAAATACAGATGACTTAGAAACCTCTCTAACAATAGCTGCTGAAGCAGGAAATGCCCTACTAGCAGAAAACAAAAAACTCAGGCAGGACCTGCATGCTTTAACACTAAGAAATTCCCAACTGGCAAAACAGATCTCCAACCTAAATACTTTGTCAGAACTAACATATCAAGCTAAGATAGAGAAACTTGAGTCACAAAATGAATCCCTACTCACTAGAAATGTCATGCTAACTGATGCACTAACAGAAATTGAGAACCAACTGAAAGAGAAACAATTACAAGTTGCATTAGAAAAAGCATTTGAAGAACAAGACGCAGGCAAAGAAAAAATAATCAATATCCTTGAAGGAAAAATCAAACAGCTTGAAGACAGCATTAAAAAATTAAACAGTATAAAAATATATATATATATTTATATATATATATATATATATATATATATATATATATATATATATATATATATATATATACAATAAAGAAGAAGCTACTGCCATTGACTCCGGAACCCAGACGAATAATCTTGACACCCCTAAACCAAGCGATACATCACATATCCTGGTCGAACTAACAAAGCTAAAATGTCGACATGACCACATGGAGTCAACAATAAATGATTTGCAATGCAAACTACAAAACACAATGTCACCTGCAGAGCTAACTTACAAAACATCTCCAGCTAAACAACCTCTATCACCAAATTGCACGAATAAAAAATTTAAAAAAACAAGAAACAAAATATCTTCAGTACCTCGCTACAGGTAGCAAAAAATAAAGAACTCCAAGAAATAAAGAAACACAGAAATGAAACCGTCAAAAAAACAACCAGATAATAAAATTGCCAAAGAGTTTGGTACTTTTCGTGTACAACACAGGCCCCCAATTACAGCAACACAACTTAAAGGTAAAACGCTTGAAGAATTTTTAATGGAACACCTACAAGAAGTGACAAGAAAAAAAAACAATCAAACTACCAGACGTTTGCTCAGGACAAAAATTCCAGATACTAGCGCTTCAACTCATTTTTTATAAGACCACCACATGACACAGAAAAATACATGACAACACCAAACCGGATCATGATGCAAGACAAGACCATACCCTGCTCCTACCCCAATACGCAACATAGAGTTAACAAAATTAAACCTGCTAGAAACCAATGTACTCCTCCCAAAAATATCCTAAATAAACAAAAACCAACAGATGCAGCACCCAAAAAAAAAGGAAAGACCCACAATTTCTACAAAAAAAGACACTTCACTAACAATACTACATCAAAATACAGATCGAATCTCAAATAAAATAGATATGATGACTGACCTCCTCACCAATACCTATCCAGATGTCCTCATAATAACAGAACACGGCCTCTCAAAGTCAAATCTAGAAAATACCAACCTAGAAGGCTATACACTAATAGAGAGTTTTTGTCGAGAGCACCACCAAAAAGGGGGAGTGGCGATACTAGTGAAAAATGAACTTAAGAACTACGCTTCTGGACTGGAAAGAAACATACATAGCCAGGAACTTGTATGTGAGCTGTCTGCAATAAAACTGACAATAAAAAAACAAATCACATACATTGTCGGAATCTACAGACCAAACACGAATTTGGACGAAGCCATTGACATCTTATCTAGCACTATCTAGCACGCATCTTATCCATGTATACCTACATGGAAATAGCCCAGTACTGATAATCGATGACATCAACATTGGACTGCCTTGAGACAAATAGAAACAACAACCAACTCCAAGAGACCCTTAATTCATACAATATCACAAGACATCAACTACCACCTACACGTATCACCCCGAACACTGCAACTTCCATTGATATGGTCTGCTCCATTCAAATTCCCTGCAAACCAACAGTCAATGTCATTAACACTTTCATATCCGACCACACAGGACAACTGGTGACACTGAACAACAACAAGTTCAATCCAATAGACCAAATTATGTATAGTAAGACATTTCACTGACAGAAACTTGGAACTGCTTAATAGGTTACTCAAACAGGAGACTTGGAATGACATTCTCAGATTGGAAACGGTAGAAGACACTTATAACACATTCCTAAGAACTCTGACGTATAACATGGATGTAGCATGCCCACGTACTCGAACTCGCAAGAGGAAACCGCAACAGCCAACTGTACTTAACCAAGAGACAATGGAAAAGCGAAATCAGTTTCCTAGCTGCACAGGAAAAAATATCTGCTTACTGGCTCACATGAAAACAAGGCTAAGGCAACAGAAAAGAATAAAGAATACGACATTCATCTCAAAAACCAAAGGAAACTTAAGAACATCTGAAACACATTAATAAAGCAGAAAATAAAAGCAAGGCAATATGGAATATAATTAATAAGGAGAGATACAAAAGTAAAAATGGTAATGAAATGATAAAACTTAACAATAATGGAACTTTAATTTCAGATCCCATAAAGATAGCAGATCACTTCAATAAATTCTTTGCTAATGTCGCTAATAACACCCTACTACAAGCTACATATGACGGTCACCTAGTTAAACGACCTTCCACTATACACAACATTCAAGACACGCTTACTCTCTAACCGACAACTAAACAGGAAGTTAGGAAAAACTATACAGACAATGAAACAGAAAAACTCAAGCTGGTTTTGACGACATCTCGACTAAACTTATTAAAGCATGTAAAGATCGTCTAATATTACCTCTGATCAACATAATAAATAAGTCATTCGCACAGGGCATCTTCCCAACAAAATTGAAGTTAGCTAAAGTGTACCCTAAACTCAAAAAAGGGGATCCAACACAACCCAGTAACTATCGGCCAATATCCCTACTGCCTGCAATATTCAAAATTATCGAGAAGATTGAGTTATCAAGACTATTAAACCATCTCAATACTAACAACCTTCTTCCCCAAGAACAACATGGCTTTATGGGAGGTAAATCTACATCAACTGGACTGACAAGCATTGTCAAATATTTAATAAAAGCAATAGACAAAGGAGATACAACAACTGCTATTTTCTTGGATTTTACAAAAGCTTTTGACTGCTTAAGCCATGACATGCTAGTGAAAAAGTTGAAGGCTCGGGGAGTGGTAGCGAAAACTGCTGACTGGTTTACGAGCTACCTAACGGACAGAATGCAAACGGTAGAAATAAGAAGCCCAACACCAAGGAGTGACAACAAAAACTACCTCGACACCACTGGCCAATCAGTAGAGGAGTCCCACAAGGCTCAGTTTTGGGCCCCATACTGTATATAATTTTTTGTTAGTGACTTCCCTGACTACCTCAGAGAATACTGCTCTATGCTATTGTATGCTGACGATACAGTACTCCTGTTACAAAACAAAAAGCCCACCAGACTGGAAATAGACTCATATATAGCTATTAATATGGCAATAGAAATATTGTCAAGCCAACGATCTAGTACTGAACGTCACTAAAACTCAGCAACTAATACTTGGACGAAGCAAAGGAGAAGTTTTGTTACTACCAGAGGCTGAAAGAATGCAAAATGTAAAGTACCTTGGGACTAGTCATAGACGAAACTCTCTCCTGGAATGACCAAATAGACCAGCTATGTGGAAAACTCAGTACATTATTTGTATGTGCTAAGGAGATTAAAACAAGTTGGTAGTCCAGAAATAATTAAATGTGCATACTACGCTCTCTTTGAAAGCCACCTGAGATATGGTATAGCCATCTGGGGCTGCTCCTCGAAAACTAACACTAACAGGATATTGGTGCTGCAAAAGAAAGCAATCCGTATAATTTCAGGATTAGGACCAATAGATTCATGCAGGGAAGCTTTTAAAAACTTAAATATTCTAACAAACAGTTGCCCTATTCATATTAGAAGTAACTGTCCAAATACCAGTCAACAAAAACATACAAGAAGAGGAGATGTACATTCACACAACACAAGAGCAGCAAACAATTACTCACTTCCCTCTCATGGATTGACTCTATTTGAGAAGCAACCTACTTATACGGGCGCCAAATTCCTGAACATACTACCGCTGAAGTTAAAAATCATACTGCAGACAAACAGCAATTCAGAAGGGAACTAACCAAGATGGCTCCAAGAACGTCCCTTCTACTCAATTGAAGAAATTTCTTAAACTGAAGAACTGATAACTTATTTACACTGTACACAAGACCATCGTAAACTTTATTAACATGTAACCTTTTATGACACCATTCTAATCTTGAAATGATTTATGAATAAAGGAATTTCTGTCTATTGTCTATTGTCCACCGCATTAAAAAAAAGGTAAACCAGATAACCAATTAGTTAAAAATTTAAATTGAGGTTTTCTATGTCTAACTGAAAAAAGTATTAGACTGTTTAACATAATATAACTTATTAAGAAAAATCTGTTTTTTTAAAAAAAACATTTTTGCTGTATTTGATATGTAAATATAAAACACCCCCCCTTAGTGTTGTGCTTTATTTTAACAAAACCAAATTCATTCAGGTTATTTTCTTTTTATTGTGTTTTATTAAATTAAATGTTATAAATTCTTAATGTATAATTTTAACTTTAATGGGATTTACTGCTTACAGTGCAAACGTTTTCCATAGCAGACTCTATCTATGTTTAATATAACAGGTTATCCTCCAGGTGTTATCATTGTGGTACAGAGACGAGTTTTATTGTGTTGACAGGACATGTTCTCTAATCAACTGCGACAATAATGTGTATAGATGTAAGTTGTCACTGTAACAATAAAAGCCTGTGTTATTGGTTTGAACACACCCAAAGAGTAACTGTGTTCTCTCGTATAGTGTTTGGCATGCCCTAAAAATTACGTTGTATTTTAAAAGTTGAATGACAGTAATGGGTTATCACGAGAGGGGCGAACTAATTTGAGGTATAAAACCTAAGACTTTATAATAGTTAATTTTACTAAAAGGGTGTTTTGCTCTTTCTTATCTGTCTGTATCTCTATCTGTTATCACGAATACCTCAAGGACTAAATTGAATATAGAGATCTTCCAAGTCCCTTGCAATGGACGAATTTATTTATACCGTAGACA
>NW_025786411.1:0-19839 GCF_021130785.1 Homalodisca vitripennis
CACCTTTTTGTTAAACGTTCAGCCAGTCGACTTCTGACCCATTAACACTTTATTTAGATATGTTCTCGTATATAGGATCTCGGTTCAAGAGTTTTCAACGAGTATGATTTAATCGATTTATGTCAGCATTCCTATGGCGATTGTTGTCCCAGTGGTGAGCTCACAGTTCTCAGTGTTCTCAGAAACGCGTTATGCGGCGTCATCATAACTTCACATCTCTTAGTCTGCAATTGCTTTGGCATTATAAGTTCACTGCCATCGTTTTGACTCAGTTCAGTTTCCGAGAGCACAAGGCTCGTGGCAGGCTGGAGGCCGCTATTTCAACGCGTTTGGCATGGTGAGTCCATTGCCATCGTTTTGGCTTCGGTTCAAGTTTCCGAGAGCACAGAGCTAGTGGCAGGCTGGAGGCCGCTATTTTCACACCAAACGCGTTTTGCTTTGATGAGTCCATTGCCATCGTTTTTTGACTCAGTTCATTTTCCGAGAGCAATAGGCAAGTGGCAGGCTGGAGTCCACTATACTCAACGCGTTTGGCGTTTGTGGGTCCATGTGCCATAAGTATTGACTCAGTTCAGTGTCCGAGATCAGCAAGGCACGTGGCAGGCTGGAGGCCGCTTTTATTTCAATAAAACGCATTAGAGGCATGACAAAGTTGCCTGATTTTCGGTTTTCTCCGCTCGTTGCGGTGGAAGAAAGGTAAAATTGTGGTGGTGGATTACGTACGAATTGAATCAGAGTCCTGTGATTGTTATCACACGAAGATGATTAGGAGGGGGGGGGGGGGGGGGGGGGTGGGGGGAGGTGGAAGAAAATGAAGGTGTCCTAGGTGAACAATGAAAATCTTGACAGGTTGCCCATTGTCAATGACTAGTTAGAAGAAAATTATACCTGTTACTGCTGTACCAAAACATGATCATCTTCTTTGTGTTCAGTGGTTGACACTTTTTAAAAACTACAAGTAGTATGTCAACTCCGAGTAAAGTCCAAACACGAAACAAGACTTTTTAAAAACCAACTTTTTGAGAGCATTCCAGAATATAATAGGCAAACCCAGGGATGCGTTTAATTTACAATAGCTGACCTCCATAAAGTTAAGTCTTCTGTCCGACACATTTTATGACAGTTTTAACTGGTTCAAAATAAATAGATTTTCTCACAGTCTTTACGCCACAAATTCTATTCAGATTGCCGAAATACGTCGCGGAAACAAGGGAAGTAGAATTAAAGGTGGTGGTTAATTGGTGCGAATAATTAATGTATTTAGTCTCAAAATCAGATATTCTTCACGAATAAGTCATCAGCTACATTACGAGAGTTAGACTACATAAAGCCTTAAAACAAATGAAACCGATATAACATGTAACTAAATGGTGGAATGTCAGGAGCGTTGGGGCCGGCAGTGAGGCGATTCTAGGGAGCAGTGTATATCTGAGGTAAGTAATTAAAGAGGAGATATCCAGTGGGCGAGGGGGGCACTTAGTATAACTCGGATTGAGAGCGAGTAGGTGTGAGTCAATCACACACATTATCGTATAAATAAAGGGGGGGGGGGGGGGGGGGGGGGGGGTCCACTCATCGTTGTAAAAGTTTTATGGGGGGGGGGTAACAGTGGTGGAGGGGGAGAGAGGGTTGGTTAAATGACTATATCACAGAGTAAGTGATGTATTATGTTGATCAGTGGGGTATGTTAGGATTTGTTAATTTTATTGTTTTTTTATTATGGTGTATGTGGTGTGGGAAATGGTATTGTGATATTGGACTTTTTGATAGGAACGTGGGGTTAGTTGTGTTTTAAGTTAGAGTGGTGGTTTAGGTATTATGGTGGGTTGTGGTGGGGGGTGGGAGAGTACTATTCTCTATACCACAAATATCATAACGAACTGTAAAAATTTGTATAAATGTATTCACTGGTACTTTTAACTGCAATCAGTTACGCGGTTGGATATGTAGGTATAAAGGCAGTGGTAGAGTCTTCCTCAATACACAATCAAACGTTCCAAGTAGATGTATTGTGCTTTATAATCCAGAACACACTAACTCTACTACTATCGGGTCAAAACCGTACACGAGAGCGAGAGAGAATTAATTTTACCACATGACCTTCAGGACTTTACAATCTCGGACTGACCATAGTATTAATCGGTTTATTTTATATACCTTCTTGTTACACAATTGGCTAATACACAAATTGTTTAAATGAAGATATAGAAGAAATTGATTAAATTAATGGGTATTTGGTGGAGGCATTTAGGTTACATCGAAGTATGATGTTGAGAAATTAGGAGTACCTTTGATTTAAGGGTGCGGGGGCGTATCTGGGCATTCATTGTACATAAACATTTACTTTGGATAAAACATTCGTAATAATCTTTTGCTACATAATACATGCTTATAGGGTGATTTTCTTCTCACTCATACAAGAACGAGCGACGACAACTATTTAGATGACATTTGTGCTATATTTTAGGTGTAAAAAATTATTTACTGTCCGAACATTACCGACAGGGTTTGCCGCATGGTATTGATACTGCATGTTATTATCTGATGATAGACTGATAGTATTAAAGTATGCAATGCATGATTAGTGCTCTATTTTTCAAACTGCAATTACTAAATATCACCATATTTTTTTCTACAGATGACATCAATGTATTTAAATAAATTGGAATACTCAGGGTCTTGATTTATATAATGGGCATGAATGCCTGTTTGTTCGTATTTTACATATTAAGCACTTATATTATTTAGTATAACAAATTTAATAGTTCGCTTGGGGGGCTCGAGAGGTCAATCGGGGGAGTGAATCGGTAAATTTTTCGGTACAAGACGAAATAGTAATGGATTGGTTTTTTTTTGTTCTTATAAAATAATTCCCATAACATATTGTACAAAGTTGTCCAACAACATTAACTAAGTCTTATTGAGCACTATCTTATAAGTATTTACTAGAAGCAAAGCAGGAACACAATAACTTAACTATTGTGGACAGTGGTGGGCGGTCGGAAATATTAAAGCACACTACTGTGGCATTTTAGGGTAAAGAGGCCTAATAAGATTACACAACTACCTAGACTCCCCAGGTAGACTCCATTAGACAGTACGTTTATACGATCTCAACTTATATTGCCTATTAACGTAACCGTTGTAGAAAGTGTACGGACTAATAATAATAGCAAACATAGAGGCGCAATTATTAGGGTAAAGAGGGCATAAATCATATTACCTATCACGGTGTTTTCCCCCAGGTTGACCACATACATATGATCTAAACTTAAATTGCCATATTTACTGTAACCATTGAGTAGAAAGTGTACGGACGAAAAATTAATAGTCACACATAGAAGCGCATTTTAGGGTAAATAGCAATAAACAATTATTATCCACCACGGGATTGCCCCGAAATTGACCATATACGACGTAAAGAGTGCGTAAACTTCTAAATTGCCTATTTCACTTGATAACCATTAGGTAGAAAAGTGTAGCGACGAATATTATAGCAAACATATCGCAAATTTTAAGGTAAATTATGCATAATAATATTACCGAACAAAACTGTGGATTCCCCAAAATGAGCACAATCATAATGAATCTAATAACTTATATTGCCCTATTCACGTAACCATTGTAGAAAATGCCATAATAAAATTACCAAGCACACGTGTATTTGCCCCAAAATGAACCATATCATACTGGATATGATCTATGAACTTATATTTGCCTATTAACGTAACCATTATGTAGAAAGCTGGCCAATAATACTATTACCAACAGCGGTCTTCTGATTATCCCGCCAATCTTGACTCATATCATACTGTATGAATAAGAACTTATATGTGCCTATTAGACGGTACCCATTGTAGAAATGTGCCAATAATAAATATTGACCAACACGGGAATTCCCCAAATTGACCCATAACAGTCACTGTAAAGATCTACAACTTATATTGCCCAAGTGGGTTGGGGTAACGTAACGAGAGTTTCTTTTTGGTTTGTGGTCTTGGGGAGGTTTGTGAAGTGTTTGTTTTGTTTGTTAGGTGTGGTTTCTGGGCGTTGGAAGTGTGGGGGGAGTATTTATGTTGTGAGTCTGTTTATGGTGGGTGGGTGACGGAGTTGGTGGGGGAGTGCGGTATGTTTGGGTGGGGTGTGGTTGGGGGGGGGGTTGGTGGGGGGGGGGGGAGGGGGGGGGGTGTGTGTGGTAGCGGGAGGGGTTGGGTGTGGGGGGTGGGAAGGGGGGGATTGTAGAAAGAGGAGAATAATTTTTATACGTGATTCCCCAAATTGACCATATCATACGTGTATTGATCTAAAACTTATATTAGCCGAGAGGCGAGCGCGCGGCAGCTCCCGTTGGTTGACAGTTTGTTATGGACGAATTGTTGTAGCAAGCATAGCCAAAAATCGAGTTTTAGATAATCCTATGTTAATTTTTTTCCCCCCCCCGGGGGGGGCACCGGGGGCCCCCCCACCCCCCCCCCCCCCCCCCCCCCCCCCCCCCCCCCCCCCCCCCCCCCACCCCCCCACAACCCACCCCCCCCCCCTCCAATGTCCAAAATTTCATGTATTATAAACATATGATTTGTGCGGTAGGTATTATATGACTCGGATGTCTATCGCGAATAGTAGTTGAACAATTAAATAATAATAAAATATTGCTTGTAGGGGGAGGAGAGGGAAACTCGGAGACTCGGCCTAGACGAGGGGAGGAGTCCATTTAACTTAAATCACGCATAGTAATGGACCATAATTGATCGCTCAGTGTCAAATCAAACAAGAACGAAGCCCATGAAAAGTTGTGGGGGGGGTAGGGGTTTGGTTTTTTTGTTTTTTGGGGGGGGGAGGAGTTTGCTAGTTGTCGGACCACCGGTAATGGAAATAAATTTTGGTTTGTTTTGATGTATCTATATATATCTCTATCTTGTATAAGCTTATTGTAGAGTCAATAGTGTTTATGGGGATGAATGGAGAGTGGGATGGGTTTTAAAGGTGTTTTTTGAATTCCGAGGTTTGCCGAGAATTAGTAATGTTGGTGTTTTAGGGTAAGATATAGGAAGGTAGGGTTTTATCGGCCTTAAACCTGTTATAAGGTACAGCCAGGCCTATCACACTAACTCGAGATATACAAACGTGGGGGGGGGGGGGGGGTAGTCCGAGGTAAAATCTGCTCATATATAGTTATTTATTACCTTTAGGAAAGAATAAACTGGTATCTGGTAATAAAATATCAAAGTATCAACGATATCCTTCCTCATTGTAGTAACCGAAAAGTTTTATTAACCGAACCGGAATGATAATTTTGGAGCGAAGAGAAATCAAAATTAAAAGGGTCTGTTTTAAGAGTTAAGTTTCGCTCAGATTTTAAACTCACCTTCGTTCTAAGTAAACATAATGGGGGGGTATGAAAGTTTCAAAAAATTTAGAGCTTATGCAAAACAAATTAAATCTTAGTCCAAACAAAGTACTACTTTTTCTCTCTGCTTGTTAAACTTGAGCAATTTTTTGCCGGCAACCTTTTAACAAACTGTGTCTGTTTGCGTTACAGCTATAGCTGGTAGTTAGACACAACTGTGTCCCCCAGCCCTCCTCCTTTGCCCTACATTTCCACCCCCCTCCCCCGTCCTCAACCCTGTCAATGTAACCCGCCAGTTATTTATTTTGTTCACTGCTCAACCGTTTATTAAACGATTAACCTGTTTTGGCAAGCGAAAACTCTATTATGGCGTTTAGTGGAAGCCGAAACTAGTTAAAACTTAGCAAAACACCTCGGCCTCAACTTTACTTCCCACTCAGGGCTCTCCGTCTTGTGTTGACTACAAACTATGCACGTCCTTAACTTTAATCCTTTCCCCTCGAGATAACTAAATTTCATTACCCTCGTGTTGATCTCTGCTATAAAACACATTCTCATTTCCAACACTTGTAACGGATACGTTTACATTATAAAAAATAGTAACAAGAATAGGTTTTATGAAAAATATATAAGACGTTTAGACTCTTTGTCCTTTACAGGGTCGTTTTACAATGGGTGCGGCGAGTATTTAGGGCAGCTATGTGTGGTTAAATGAAAATTACAAACTTTTGTGCATAGGTAAACTAAATTTTTAGATTTATTGAATAAAAAACTAATACTAATGAAACATAATTTTTGATGAAAATTGAAAATTATGGCTATGCTTAAAATAACATACCAACAACACAAAATCCCAATTAGCTTGAAATAATTAAATTAGAAAATACCCCTACTCCCTAGCAGTTAAAATTTAGAATCTGATTAGGTTAAAAAATGAGTGATGATGAATCAAAAAAGGTTTAAAATACTTCCTTAAAACATATTCCACCAAAATTCCACCATGGATGGGCCTTGACACGGCGGGTCCTCGGGGGGGGGGGGACAGTTAATATAGGGGGGGGGGGGGAAAAATGGGTTTTTAAAATTTGGGGGGTATCACATTGAAAAAATTTTTGACTGAGTGTATTATAGAATTGATAATAATTTTGAAAGGGAGGAGGGGGAGGGGGGCGGGTGGGGGGAGGGGGGGGGGGAGCGTTTCACAACGGGTACGACTTCATCATCTATGAGAGTCGAGGATAAGAAGGTACTACTCTCCTTCCCAAATTTATCCGCGGTCAAGTTTGCGCAGAGAGTTTTGGAAATGTGTTACCCTTCAAACACGGATAATTTTCCGTTTGTTTGCTTTTCTTTCTGGTTCGAAAAAATTGTTCCGCTCTTTTACTTCATGCTGACAAACCCACTCGTGAATTCGGGTGCGCAGGAAAACGAGTTTGCGATTCCTCGCGGGGTTGCTAACCCTCCAAATGAGAATAATCCTTACGTTAGCCAATCGTGGGCCAACGCGTTTTGAGCTCGTTGTTTAGTTTTGTTCTTTGATGTTGATGGAGGAACTATCGAGTTCTTATTAAATATGGCCGCTTTAAAACCATTTGTGGCGATGATTTGTGTGGATGTTTGAGTAGTTATCAAAAGCCGTGGTGTCAGTGACGGGCTATGTACACCATGCACACACTAACCTTCATAATAAATTTGAATATTTGATTATTTCTCAAATATATGGGAGCATATGATATACCATTAACTAAGCAATTAAATTGTCGGTTTGGGATTACCTTATTCATTTTAGATTTTTTATTATTAGATGAACACATTATTTATTGTATGGGTATTTTATTCTCGAATTTATTATTAATTGTTAAAAGTTGGGATTTAGTGTTACAGGCTAGGCCTATACCCGGAATTTTAAAGGAATGGTGGGACCCCCCAAATTTTGTGGTAAAATTGAAAAATTTTCATATACAAAATTTTTACTCATTAACAACACTGTATTATCCAGTGCAATGTATTTACAACGCCCATACGCGACAAAGATATTACATAGTAAACAATCCGATAGCAACAAAACCAAATAAATTGAAGAACAAAGAAACAAACACAACAGTGTCCAATTAAAATTCAATATTCCCCAACAAATTTTTCTTCATGACTATTCATTGACGAACAAATTTTTTACTTAATCGGGTGTTAAAATTTTGTAGGGAAGTTCAATATGAGTTTTGGGGAGCTGATTGGGGGGGGGGATTGGGGTGGTCTTAGCAGGGGGCCTAAGTTTATCCAACATGTTTACTGGACGAGGCTTGGGGGTGTTACATAGAACTTACAGTGCTTGGTTGAGGTTATCACAGCTATCAAGATATAGAGTTTATGTTTGGCCCAGCTGCTTTATCTGTCTGACTTCATTTAACATCACCATTTGGCGAAGTTGAATTTGATTAAAAGTTTCACTGCCTTTTCCATATTTTTACTTCATTTAACATTCAGCCTCCTTTGTGGAAGTTTGAATAATTTGATTAAAAGTTCTTGCCTTTCCACATTTACTTCATTTAACATCACCTTTGGAAGTTTGAAATTTGCATATAAAAGTTCTTGCCTTTCCACATTTCTATTTCCTTCTGGGGAGAAACAGGTTTTTATTTTCATCACCTTGTTTCCCCAAAAGTGAATTGTATTATTTGGCAGTGAATTGATCCAAACGTTTTTTATGACTTCTCTCACACTCCAATGCCTTTTAAAAATGTTCCATTTTAAAAACACTATTTCTCATCTTCAAACCTGACAAAAACTTCTTCAAACTTATGTGTCCTTTAGATTTATTTTTCTGAGAGAGCGCGCAGCATAAAGAAAAGCACACACATGACTTCAAAGTGTCCTATACTTGGTGGTTAGATTCATAAAACAATACACACCATGACTTTAAAAGGTGTTCCAAGTCCAGTTGCTTTGGTTGGATTTTAATTGTTCTGTACCTGTGATTTTGACCTCGTGATACTTTGCGCGCTACAATCCACATACTTTCAAATCATCTTTAACCATACTAAAACATTTCCCTAAAAATTTATAATTAAAGTTTTTCACTAAAATAGTAAACATTCTTACAACCTCTATATGAGGTCAAAAACAATCAACATAACATAAAATATGAACCACTTATTTTTCTCAATATAAAATTATTACTACTATTGTTACTAGATAATAAAATTTCATTCTCAGGCAGCTTTGTTCAGGAGGCGGGGGCGAGTACAAAATTTCATTCGAGTTTGAGATGTAAGCTAACAATCTTGCGCGCGTCAACCACACAGTTTAGGTTTATAAATATTTGTTTCTATCCCCCTTCTTTTCTATCTTTTTTTTTTTAGGAAATTATTACACAATAAATGTGTAAAAATTTATTTAATTATTTATCCTTTGTAATAATCTTGCATAATTTTAAATATTGTTTTGTTTTGTTTATTTTAAATCGAGGTTTTATAATAATTTATAACCTGTCTATTTTGTAGTTTTATTTTGTTATTTACCCTCCTTGGTTACCTTAATTTTTTGTACTATTTTTACTGCCTCAACGGGGGGCACGTAGTCTGTAGAATAGTTATCACCTTTCATTAATTATAATTACCAATTTTTTTAGAGAGGCGCGAGCTAGAGATGAAAAATTCCTTGTCAGGCAATCCCACCAAGGTCATAATAAATATCATATTTTGTCCCTAGAGTGTTTTGAGTGTTTTATTTTTTTTTTTATATTAGCTGAATTCTTTTCTTCTCACACATTTATTTGTATTTCATTTAATAAACAATATAATTCTCCTAACTTCCTCATACCATAAAATACCCATTTCGCTACGGTGAAAATCCCGCGGGTGTTTAAGTGTCCTTGCACTTTCATTATTATAAGTTGATTAAATGATTATTAAAAACCCAAATATTTACTAGCCCTAATATATTTTTTTTTTTCCTTTTTATTTCATTCCCCCAGGCGACATGCTGATTTAGGGATTAATTTAGTACTGACTTTTGGTATTGGTTATTTTATGAGTTGGCTCGAGATTCTATTTCATACCATTATTCCGGTGTAACTCCTTATTTTTCCATTCCTACTTTTAAAATTGTTCCTCCAAACCGTCCGCTATCGCGCGAGATGTCCACTCCTATTCTCTACTATTATTTATCCACTCCATTCAACAATATATCCTTCACCTTTAGGCCTCTTATGTAACTATTAAACAGGCCTACTTGACCTACCCTCTAACATTTTTATTTAAGAATACATTACTTTTTATTACCTAGGTATAAGGGGGGGGGGGGGGGGGGGGGAGCCAACCCCCAGTTTTGCTGTTATTATTATTATCACATCATCTAGGTATAACCCAATTGTTACTGGGGGGGGGGCATTATTATTATTATTTTTATCCTTACAACAATTTTCTATAAACTTATACTCATCTAGAAAAACATTACATTTATTTCAATAATGAATATTTTAATTAGTCTTTTTGTGCTTTTACTTTTGCTCTTCTTTCTTTCTTTTTCTTTAGAATTTACTGTAGGTTCAATTTAAATAAACTGTGTTTCCTTACTTGAATGTTATTCTCACTATTCAAATCATCTAAACCTATATTTTAATAATTTAGTTATGAATCTTTACACTTTTAACTATTTACAAACCCAGAGAAGAAACAATAAACTGTGTTGTGATTTATGTGACCTTGTGTACTGTAAGTTACGGACTTCAATCGGACTCTTAAGAATGAGTATGTTTTTTGTGTTAACCACTGCCAGAAAAACGAATAAACCTGTGTGGTGTGATAGTGTAACTTGTACTGTTGTCTTGATAATCATATTTCAAGTTAGTGTTTGTTGTGGTTAACCACCCAGAAATCTAACTGTGTTGTGATATGTGGTTGGGTGGGGGTTTGACTTTTATTTGTCCCGGGGGGGGGGGAATGGGGCACGTCAAATATTCGTACAAAAAATCCAGCCATGGCGCATTTTATTTCCTGTTTTGTAAGACTTTTTTATCTTTCGAAGGTGCGCGAAAAAGTAACTAAAGGAATAATAAAAATCCACGAAACCTCATATTGTTTTTATTAACCCTCCATCTTTTGTTTGAACTCTAAAACCAAATTTACGATTAAAACTTTTTTTTAATTGTGTTACATTAAATGGTTTCCTATCTCACAGTCGACTTGGACCGAACCATCTCTTCGTTGAACACGAACATATGCATTGTTCGCAATTTTAATTTCTTGACAAGAAACCCTATACTGGGCCTCATTAGAAGCAGAGACTATAACTTCTTAACTTTTCGATGAGAGTTCATGTTTGTCAGACAGATAATGTGTTTTGTACTAGGAACTTCATCTTCCCTAATACTAAATTCCTAATTTGTGTTGAGCGGTGTTTTTTATGCTTTGACGAATACGGTGAACCGAAAAGAAAAGGAGAGCAACAACTATTATCTTGAGAGGAAATTTTCTTTTCTTTTTTTCCCCTTATGGAAAAACTAGTTCTAATTCTTTGACTAATCTTAATTTTTTAAACCTGTGGATAGTCAGGTAAAACATTCTTTTTCTCTGCATTGGGAAATTGAACAACATATTCGTGTAAAAAATTCCTATCGGGTGTGGGGTCCTACCAAACATGGTAGTTTCAAAACGGGAGATTTCTTTGCCGTGGTATAGAACTCATGCACGGAATGGATTTAAACACTTTTCAATGCAAATTATCAGTACTAATGGACCATTTAGTATGTTTTCTCATGGCTGTATATCTGATATTTTAGTTCTGCGGGGCTTGGTTTAGTAATATGGTTCGCTTATTAGCCCCTTTTCAACTGGAATTTGAGGCTGGATGCCAAACAGAACTATAGAATTAGCTTTTAATGTTAAGAAGTCTCTAAGGGTATTTATACCATAAATTACTTCATGGGGGGGGGGGGGGGGGGGGGGGAGGGGGGTGAACTGCGAGTCCATTGATCGGTAACCAAAAAACACTACCTATCTCCTACCGGGGGCGGGTAACCTGTTCAGGTATGTATGTATTCATTGATCAATTTATATTGAGTAATACTCGTGCTAGCCAAGCTTAGAGCCTCATATTGACCGGGGAAAAAATTACAACTTCACCAAATTTTAAGAAAACAACATCCCAATCAGCAAAACAAATTAATGTATTTAATAACATAAAATATTAACAAACAAAAAAATAATTTTTTATATATGAATTACACTCTCCTCTTCCTACAGGCAATTCTCCTATCAAGTACAAATTTCTGAGATTTTAAGGGGGGGCTTTCAATTATTTTAGGAGGATTACTTGGTTGTAAAAATCGCTATTGATTTAACAGTTGGTGTGTTTGGCTACAAACTTGGACACAATTGGACAACATTTTTTATATACTGGATTCTTTAACTTCTGAATAGTTCGCATCTTAGGAAAAACACAATATTCCCTTTAGTATTAAATAAATTTTATGTCCACCCCAAAATGGAACCATATGTATTCAAATGTATATTAAATTGAATTAATTCTGAGTTGAATTGCTTGTTTGGGTGATACAGACTTTGTAAAAACTAATCCACCATTCCATTTAAAATCTTGTCTTAAAAAACGTAGGTGGGGGGGGGGGTCTACATTATGAATAGGGGACAAAATTGATCTTTTATTTGGAGGGGGTGGAGGGAGGGGATGTGTCATACTACCCTCCCAATTTAGTAAAAATAGCGCGCCAAAAAATTTATCATCCACTTCCTTTGTTTTTCTTCTATATTTCTGAAACATTAGGTTTATATCTTCCTATCGCTTAACTTCAATTTCAATTTTATTTTGGTTAATAACCATTACCGAATGTCGCTTTCAACTGGATTTTTTTTTCTATAATTTTCGTCCGTTACTACTTGAAAGAATTGTCAGCGGGAATATTTTGCCTTCCGCTGATGTACACAATAGAATGCGCGAGAGTTGTATTCTTGTAATGCCAAAAACGGGGGGGGTGTGGGGGTGTGTGGGGTGTTGTGGTGTGGTTGTGGGTGGGGGTGTGCTGCTGGCGTCGGTGTGGGGGTCCATACCTCATAATATTCTACCATGAGAGGAGGGGAGGGGGGGGGGTCTACAGCGTTGTAATAGGAAAGATTACATCCGGTGGGGCGCTGGGTGGTACTGAGGGAGGCGAAATCAAATTTACTGTGAAAATGTCCCAAGATAATATAAGATCGGGAATTTTGTTCTTTACCAACTTGCATAAGACCACAGCCAATAATTCTTTAGGGAGTGTGTTATGCTGAGATTTAAATTTTTCTCTGTTGCTAATAGCGGGAGAGTTTCTCTACTTGCAAATACTTATCACTTCTCATGGGTTCCCCCTGATACATTTACTTGATAAAGAATGGCTGTACACCAACTGATGTCTGATGCATCTGTACTTAAATAGAATGCCCTACTTCCAATTTGGATGATGTAACATAACTGAGTAATTAAAAAATGTTTCCTTTTTATTTTCGTCAAACAGATTTTGTTTTTGTCTGTATCCCAAAACCAATTTACTTTTTAGAACTCAAAAATGTCACCCAAAACTGACCCCCACCCCCCCCCGATCAAATCTGAATAGTTCTTCTGAAATTTTCTGTAATAATTACATAAACCCTAAAAACCCGATTGCAGTTCTTTTAAGTTCTTTGGGGTTGGGAAAAAATTCTGTATCTTTTCCAACTTTAATTATCTCTATCATTCATCTTTATCCACATCTTTTACAGCTATAGGAACAAAACCTAAAAACTTTACTTCCTGTTTCAAAAAAAATACTGATTTTTTTAACGTTTAACAGATACATCTCCATCAACTCATTCACCAGTCTTGTTCAGTACTCTATGCGATTATGATTTTTCTAAGGGGGAATGTGTCTCAGGAAAAAAGGTTCCTGGAGTTTGGGGGGGGGGGGGGCGTAATTAGAATGTCATCAAACGTAACAGGGAGGGGATGGGAGGAGTTACGAAATTACTTGGGTAAACTACATAGGCCCAAAATTTTTTTATTCATCCGCTTTAGTAAAATGAGCCGTGCTTACATTCATGTAACCAAATGGTGAATCGCTTAAAATTGGTCTAAATTCTTTCCGTTGAATGTGAAAGCTACATATTTTTCTAGATTCTTTATCAGAGTTTGATTCTTGGAAAAATACCCTTGCGTTAAATCGTAATGTTGTTAAAATATTTAACTCCCCATAAAATTTTTGAAATATATCCATCAGTTGTTTTCCTGTACTTTGTCTATCCGGAACAAGATAACCGAATTTTAATTTCCTACTGTCTAAGGCACAATCCTTATATACTCAAAATCATTTCTTTAACTACACATTTACTAAGGGATTAATAAAAAGGACTATTTGAATCTCTTCTATAATTATATCTTGTTGTTTCAGTCTTTCTTAGTTCTGTCTCTTCCTCTACAGATTTTCTTTCTACTGGAACGGTAACCGGAATAAGACTTGCCATATATATGGGACTTCACTTTTAACATTTCAGGCTTTGTGCCGTGTTATCCTTTGACACACCACCTCTGGTTTGATCCGAAAAAAAAAAAAACCTTCCCCCCCCTTTATTTTCAAAGAGTACCACTCTTAATAATTTCTAGTTCCTCATCCTTAATACTCACATTTATCTGCCTCTAATTTCACTTATTCTGTCTACTTACCTTTTGTTCCAATTGCTGTCTGGATTCGGATTCATATTTGATCTTAGTAATTTTTTTTTTTTTTTTGTGTTTTTTCTAGGCCTAACTTGATTTGATTCGTGTTTTCCAAATAAAATGGATTTAAATTCGAATTAAAGTATTGTCCTATTTCATTTTCAATCTTTATATCAATTTAATTTCTGTTAACATGTATTATTCCTTAAACCCCCACCCCCACAAATACTTCACAATTTCTATACACTAATTTAGTACTCTAGATATATTCCCGTCATGGTTCACTATAGCATAAAGTATTGGTTATCAAAAGTTTTAGTTACAGCCTTATGATTGCTGAAAAAGTCACAACCAAGTATCAACTCAATTTTTTATAGTCCCTTGAACAATTAAAAATGTTATTGGGTGACATACTTGTTCACCAATTATTTTACCATCTAGTCCTTATTTGAATTGAACATTTAATTCTTTTGGACCTGACTCCTGTAACACCTACTAATTGACAGATTACTAATAGGTAGCTCTGGAATGTTGTACCCCACGTTGATTTTTATATTTTTCTTATAGAATTCATCTGACATCTATACATGCTTGAACTACCTGAATCTACTAAAACACATGTATTTAACCCCTCCAATACCCAATATCAATTGGTCTGGTAAAGATTGAAACCCCTATCACGCATTACTCCATCATTGTAGTTGCTTTCATCTATATAAAAAAAATCATTCCGCTATATGTTTGATCCATAATGATTTGTAATTCTTGGGTTACTTTGCACAACCCCTTTCAACACTTCAATTTGTTTGGAGGTGTTGAAAAAAACTCATCAATTGCTTTTCTTTTAAAAAAATAGTTTCAACCCAGTCAATATTCAGATGAACCAAATCAGCAAGATAGTTTTTCCCCCAAAGTTTGGATGTTTTGTTCAAAATATTCTTAAATTAACACCCTAACTCATTGTGAATCAACAAAGTGTGGTGTGTGACATGATTAATCTTGATTGTATCCCCATTGTCTAATTGCCCGTATGAACCTGTTAAAAATCTTTAACCCTTTCCTACTGATATCAATGTCTTTAGCAACTTTCGGAAATTGGGAGGTAGAGTGCAAAATGATTTAATTTCTTATTACAATTTATTAGGTATTTCAATCTAAATTCTTTCATGTCATGTTTTCATTTTGCTCAAGTGAAATTATTTTTTAGAATGTCATTTGTACCCAATAAAAAATCATTAGGTTTTCAGATAATAACTTGATGAATAGTATTTTTTTCTACCTGCTCATATAATTGTTTAAATCGTTTGGACCCCCCACACAAAATCCTATTGATTGTTCTACCACCAGGGGTTTTTAAACTGTATCCATTTGCAAAAATTTTGTTTGATAGTCTCTACAAAACTGACTATCGCCTATCAATTCAAAAGGTTTGTTTAATTTTTGGTCTTTCGTCATAATTTAAGTTCCGAGGTATTTCCCCTGGAATTGTTGGTTGTGTTCAATCTTGTTGCACATTTTCAAATTTCCTGTAGGCCCATACAAAGTTTTCTGAAGTGTTTCCTATAGTTGGTGTCCCCCCCGGTAATTTTGGTCCACCCCTGTAATTTTCCCCTACCTCGATAATTTGTTCTGGAAATAACCCTCGGCCTTTCTGTTGTAGTCCCCTATTATTTTCCCGATTCCTTTCAAAATGATTCCCATTAGTGTGATTTTGGCCTCTACTATTGTTGGTATGAGGATAGAATTGGGTGGGTATTTTACTGCCCTGTCTCTCATGATTTGGGCCTATACTGCTGTCCTTGGGTATTTGGTCATGAAAGTTTTGTGTTGGTCTTCACTGTGTTATTTTTTTTGTGCTATTTCCATTTTCACTGATTAGGTGTTTTGTATGTATCCCTGGAAACTTTCTTTTTTGAAAGGGGGGGGGGAGCGGGTGGGGTGGGCGGGGTGTGTGTTTAGGCATAACTGTGCTGATTTAATACTACTTCTAGGTTTCATTGGCCCATACCAGCAAGGGATTGTAGAGAGGGTGCCAAGACTGGCATCTTATGTGTGGGCTCGGCAAATGTCGACAAAATAATGCCAAACAAACGCAAGGTTATCCATCTGGTTGTCCAATTTCTTTGCTATGGTCAAAAGTACCCCAAGGCGCACATAGTTTGTCTATATTCGTGGTGTTGGGGAGGTAACCTTCACAATAAAATTCCCTTTACCCATCCAATTTGTTTTCAACAAATCTTTTTGTTTAGTAATGCCCCAGAATCTCTGTTTTGAAATCACTTTTTTATATTGTTTCAAAACTCTCCCATTTGTCAAATGTTTCTCACGAGCCCACTCTCGAGATAGCTGTTCCCCCTTCAAGTATTTTTACAATATACAAAGTGTTTTGGCTTTCCCACAGAGTGTTTCTTGATTACTATCTAGTAAATTTTTCAAAGCCCAATTTCAAACAATTTTTTTTTTACAATAGTGGTGAGTACCTATACATTAACCCCACGTCTCATCACAACTCGTCTATGTCAAATTGAGTTTCACGCCAGTAGGATAGTTAACAAGGCCCGGTTGTTTGATTAAGACCGCTTACCCTCCATTTTTACGCTTTTTTCATCCACCAGTGGTCCCTGAACTTATATGTTTGGTGATCCTCAACTGGGAGGTAGGTCTTGATTCCTCTTTGTTAAATTTAATGTGTAGATTCTTCCCTCCCCGTTTTTGGCCTTACCTTAGTTATTTTCACTCATCCCTACATAATCTTTTATGCTCACTATCTCCGTTGCATGTGTATCGATTTTTATTTACTATCTTATCAACCCGAGAACTAATCTGTGAAAACCTCTTGATCGAATTTTGTTGAATTTGACTTTTAGCAATTTTTAGTTTCAACTTCTTTCCCCCCAACAACTTTAATCTCTCCCTTCAATTCACTTTGAACGCTTCTCAAGTTTTTGTGTTTAAAATCTTTTGTTGTTCAATTTGTGGGTCAATGCCCGTTTGAAACCGTCATCTCCATTTTGATATAAATATCGGTTTTTTTTAGGTCATATACCATCTTGTTTATAAAAATTATCGGTTTTTTTTTACCTCCAATCCATCTTGTTATTTAATCCATACAATCAGTTTGTCATTTAAGTTGTGTCAATTCAAATAAACGCAACAATTGCTGATAATGCATCAGTTTTTTCTATCTAGGCCTACTACACCTCGGTTTTTTCAAACATTAATTTCGCATTAGCCAAAGAGCTGGTCTGAATCTAGGTCCCTATTAGCTAGCCCTTCCGCCGAGGCGTTCCATCTCACTAACTACTGTTCCGAGATAGTCCAATATTCTTCTAAGTTCTGATCCATCCATTTTTTAAATTTTGATTTAGTCTATTTCCAAATTAGAAAACCCCTAACACACTCAATTATTAAACTTAAACACACTTTTAGCTGCCCCACGATTGGTTGCGCCTCATTTGTAACGGATAACGTTACAATTTAATTAATAAATAGTAACAAGATAGGTTTTTAATGAAATAAATATATTAGCTTTAGACATCTTTTGTCTTTTACCAAGGGTCGTTTTACAATGGGGTTGCGGCGTAGGGCCAATGCTATGTGTTGGATTAATAATGAAAATTAAACTTTTGAACTAGAAAACAAATTTTAGATTTATTGAATAAAAACTAATACTAATGAAACATAATTTTTGAATGAAAATGAAAATTATGGCTATGCTTAAAATCGAGTACTATCCAACAACACCAAAAATTCCAATTAAGCTATGCGAAATTAATTAATTAGAACAATACCCCTACTCCCTAGCAGTTAAAATTTTAGAGTCCTGATTAAGATTAAAATAAATTTTGATTCATATAAGGTTTAAAAGAATACTCTTAAACATATTCACCAAATCCCATGATGGACGGACCACGGCGCGTTCCCTCAACAGATAATTGAAAAATTTAAAATATATGGTATCCACATTATGTCAAAAGACAAGACTGATTAATAATTGAATAAAATTTTGAAAACTGTTTTCACAACGTACACTTACGATCCATTCAAGAGGGTTCGAGGAAGAAAGACTCTCTCCTTCCCAAACTCCGCGCGTCAAGTAGGCGCAGAGAGGGAAAAAGTGATTAACCACCCTTCAAAAACGGAAATTTTTCCACGTTTGGTTCTGGGGGGGGGGTGGGGGGGGGGGGTCCGGAAAAATGTGATGTGCAACGCTTTTTACTTCTGCTGAACAAGGAGTACCCACGGGGGGGGCACTGCGAATTGGAGGGGTGGGGAGCCTTGAGAGAACGAGTTTGCGTTTCACTCGCGGGGGGGAGTGTGGAGAGGGGGAGGGGGGGGGGGGGGGGGGAAAGTGAAGATAATTTGGGGTGTTTTGATTCCTCCAATGAGAATAATCCTTACGTTCAGCCAAGTGCCGTGGCAAGGGGCGTTTTGCTCCGGTGTTTAGTTGTTTGTTCTTTGAGAGTGTTGATCCGAGGGGAATACTATCCGAGTCAGTTTGTTATTTAATCATATGGCCGGGATGATGGAGGGGGGGGGGGGGCAGATGTTGTTTATGTATGTTTACCTATTTGTAGATTTATTGTTTTGTGTTGGTTTGGTTTGACAAATATTACTGTCAGATTGACGGGGTAATGTCACCATGGCAACAACTATTCCTTCATAATAAATTGAAATTTGATTGATTTCATCAAATATGAGAAATAGATATTTTACATGTAACTTAAGCAATTAAATTGTCGGTTTGGGAAGTTCTATTGTCATTTAGAGAGATTTATTATTAATAGCAAAATATAATATTATTTTATTGTATTATATTATTTCCTCGAATTTATTATTTTATTAATTGTACAAAGTTGATTTATGGTTACAAGGCTAGGCCTATACCCGTTACTACACACATTTGTATCATAACTGTCCAAGAAAAACTAAGTACCATGGAATTAAACACTGCAGAAAAAAACGCGGCGTTAAACTTTATAACTAAAAGATACCTAACAGTTTTGTAAAACTTTTCATTTTATGTCGATATTCATTGTCCTCAGTTAGAAAGGAGTTTTTGCTTAGTATTATTTTGTTAAATACAGTAATTTTTCTGGGTGTGGGGGGGGGGGGGGTGGTGGGGGGGGGTGGGGGGGGGGCGCAATCTTAGACACACTACCTTGAGCTCAAAAAACATATTTAATATACTCGTAAATTAATTCACGATTTAATTGGTTTGAATGCAATCAAAGGTAGGAAATTTAATTATTGTGATGGTATTTATAAAATATGTTTATAAGTTAATTATCTATTTAAGTTAAGTTGTTTTATATTAAAAATACTTCTCCCTTCCTTCATCCAATAACTTTTTAAAGGGTTTTTTTTAACTGTGCGGTGGGGGTCGCGATGAATGGGGGGGGGAACGTTATTTTCAATTAACCCAGCGAAAGCGAAAATGGAACGAAAACAAGAAGCGACCAAGAAGGAGAAGAGCGACTAAGAATAAAAAAAAATGGTGTTCAGTAACTTTATTCCCGTTTTTATTTTAAGAAAAACGTAAATTTAGTGGGAGTGATAAGTCCCTTGATATAGATTTGATTTTATAATACTCCTAAATTTTTTTTTTAAAACGATTCAAATATTTATCCCACTTTTACTTTACTATACATAGCCCCTATGTATTAGTTCTCATGCTATAGGTAGCGAGTTAACAGTTTTTGTTATGATAGGAATTAAATGTTTTTGTAATGAAAACTTTGTCGTTAGCCAAAAAAATAATTATTCCCAAATGTGTGATTTTATATTCTTGGAATTGTCATAACCAAATAAAA
>NW_025786412.1:0-14925 GCF_021130785.1 Homalodisca vitripennis
AAAAAGTTACAACAAAATTAGCGCAAATTATCAGAGATAAACGTGTATTTATAGTTGTGAATAGGCAGATATCTAATTTGTGTTCACTGTTTGGAAAAAATGGGAAGCACCACCTCGATAAACGTGACTGAGTGACGTCGAATTACAAATCACCAATATTTTATTCGATTACGCAAACTAAATGGTTGAGTGTGGAGTAGTCTCAAACACTGAGGTGGATGTAGATGATGAATAACAATTTTATTAAAAAAGCTACTTTCTGTAATTTACATCAATTTAAGATTTAAAAAAAAAAAAAAAAAAACAACTGTATCACACAAAACCAATCATTACCGTTGAAGAGGACTAGAACCTTTTTAATTTATAAGATATAAAACCATCAGCGGTTTGTAACTACAAATCCATAGTTATAATATAAGGTGGATAAATAAAAATGAATTGCTTCTTCCCTAATACCTAAAAATAATCATACTACCAGGCAGGAGGTCATAGTTTCAGACAAGAAACTATAAACTTTCGTGCTTGTATCTTATCCTGGAGTTAACACCCTAAAAAGCAAAAATAACTTTCTCACAACTGTAAATGTTTTCGCGAAAATACTGACTGTGGGTCATGGTGAAAATGAAAACAAAATCCTACTGACGAGAAATTTGAGAAGGAAGCCTAGAAAGATCAAGGAATGACATGGAAGATTCCACAACACACCTTATCAATAAGATATTGTACCGGGCAGTGTAGCACGATGAAAGTGGTCGAGAGGAGAGGAGGGCCTAAGGGCAGTGACCTATATGGTTCTGAGGGCACAAGGTGACGGCCGTTGCCCCACGAACTTTCTCCGCCGCATTCCGGCACGAGCCGCCGTAAATTCGATTAGACCTGACGTCTCAAAGGAGGGCTTCTTTGTGTTTATCAGTAAAACGACGCTATCTTTAAGCAATAAAGTTAGTTATCACAGATTACTGGCTACAGTGCAGAATTAATGATATTGGCAGATTAATGGGCGCGATGCATAGGAACGAGTCGGGTCGCAAAGGAAACAACAGGCCTTGACCCAACACCTGTTAGGTCACTGTGAAGAGGCCCTTGCATATATCACGACGGTAAAGGAGAGTTACCTTGGCAGTTGTAACTATCGATAAAGCAGAAAATTGCTGTCCAGTAGCTGTAACATTTGGAAATTGCTGTTCATTGGAGTAATTCAGTGATATCGGTAGAGTAGGCGGGCAAATATAGAGAAATTTATCTTGTTTTTAAATATTTCCTCCTTTAATAGTTATACGAATGCCTGGTGCCTTAGACAAACTTTATAATACGTTTATACCCAAGTCAACTCGCCAGCATTCTAGCAAAAAGGTAAAATTAATACTGAAGTTTTTTTCCAATCTCCTTATATACTTCAGTGAGGTTAAACAACGTAATGTAAATCGGTTCACACTCCTGCCCATGCTATCCTGAAAAATTCATTTTTAGATTTTTGTAGGATTTGCACCCATTTTGTATTTCTATACATTTTAAAGAGATTGAAGCCGGTAGTAAGTTGTCTCCATGTGTTATTGATCTCATTGTATAGGTTCTCACATGCTATGCCCAATTAATTATTCTCTTTCCTGAAAACTTCTGGTGCAATATAGCCTATATTTTGGCGGAAACACAGAATCAGCATGGGGAAGAGGTTCTAATTTCTTACGCTGTTGTAGGAATAAGATCTGATGAATTCACGATGTTTTCCTCTATATATATTAGGGGTACTTGAACTTTTCCATTCATCAGGAATAATTTTATTGCTGGAAGTTTCCTCAAGAATTTTCCTTCCCTACTAGACGGTTTTCACAACTATTCAGGACAATCCAACCATGACGGCAACGGGCTGAGTAGACTATACCTATAACATCTTCTGCGTCATAGACCAATTTTATTGTCCAATTTGTAAAGATCTATGCCATTATTTTCATCTACTTTATACATTGGAATGTTAAGTGTTTAGGGACAAAATTTTTGGAAGGCTTGTAAACGAGTTTTTATAATTATGGTAATTCTAAGCAATATATGGGTCAACCTCGAATTTTTCTCATATTACAATATAATGTTCCAATAGTCAATTAGAAAAGGAAATTACTAGATATTTCTTGCCGGAAAGCAGTTATAGGAAGCAGGCAACTCATATTACAATATAATGTTCCCCAATAGTTAATTAGAAAAAGGAAAATGACCCTAGAATTTCTTGCCGTAAAAGGAGCAGTTATTAGGAAGCAGCGAGGCAAACTCATATTACAAAAATATAAAATAAAATTTGGTTTTTTCCAATAGTTAATTAAAAAGGAAATGACTGAGAATTTCTTGCTGGAAAGCAGTTTATAGGGAGCAGGCAACCGAGCGAGAATTACCTATTAGTGATCAGGGGCACTGACGTGATCTGGGCTTCAAATTTTGGAACTATCCTCGAGTTAATTTTTTTTTCTAAAAGAGCAAGAGCAAGCGCGAAGGCGCTGCGCAGCGGGCAAGCTATCGTGCGATGATCTTCGATAATTAATACCCTATGTAAAATTGATTCAGGCCAAAGGAATGACAACAGATTCCTTTACCCAGATTTTTAACGGAGATTTATGTAATTGGGCGGATTATATTGGTTTACTTTTGTCTTTACAGCATGTAATTATGTGTTTTAAAAAATTGGTTTTTACATAACATTACCTACATTATATTGTAATATGTAAATAGCAAATTTATCAGAAATTTTTAATTAAAAAAAAGGGATCACGCACGATGCGCTGCCCGCTGCGCAGCGCTTCGCGCTGCTTGCTCTTTAGAAAAAACTAAAAAAAAAAATTAAACTCGAGTAGTTCCAAATTTTGAAGCCCAGATCACGGTCGAGTGCCCCTGATCACTAATAGGTAATACTCTAAGCAATAATATGACTGTGTCCTGGGCGGTTGCCTGCTCCCCTATAACTGTCTTTCCCGCAAGAAATTCTAGTCAATTTCCTTTTCTAATTAAACTATGTGGAACATTATTATTGTAATATGAGAAAAAATCGAGGTTGACCCATATATTTAGCTTAGAATTACCCATAATATTTAGCGGGCGTATTGGTCTGCCAGAATCTTAGATATTGCCAATAAAGCTTTGAGGACGACTATCATGTCGTAAATGACCGCTGCCTCACGATCACCAACACCATAAGCTTTGGTGATACTGCAACATCCACAAGGCTTATCATGTATTGCTTCTTGCCGCTGATGTCGATGAACTCTAAGTGTCTTTCTTGTGATATAAATACATCAACTTTATAAACGATGAGAACTTTAGTCAAGATACACCCAACATTTACCTTTTTCTCCATTATTTGATCATATCCAACAATTTGCAATTTTTATTGTGAAATCTATTTGTATTGTTTCCCATGACTAGTTCATCACCCAAAGCTTTAATGTCAAAAGTGAAAGAAGAAGTTTATCTTTATGAAAATGCCAATAAGAAGAAGTTTAAAAAATCCTTAATGTTGAGGTTTAGTATAACACGTCCACTGATTTATAATAATGTTGGTTTCATATAAAGCTTAATAACTAACGATTGTTTTAATTTTCTAATGAGTTCAGTACAGACCTTCACACGTAAACGTTGTCATTGAGAGGCGTCAGACCAGAAAACCTGTATACAGAAACGCGTTGGCGGTTTGGCTCACAAGTGGCTTCGCGGCATTGTAGTATATTGTTATACATAGCTCATACAGCTAAATGGTTGGAATAAGAAATAAAATTCAACCTATTATCTCAAAAATTGTACGCTGATTGAAACATAACCTAACTAATCTAACCTCACCAAAAAACAATAAAACTTCCTCGTATCTAGAATACTTTCATGTCATGAGTTAACTTGATGTATTCCAAAACTTATTTGATTTTAAAACAAATAGATTGGTATGATCATCCGCTCATGTTAGAAAAGAGCAGTTAATACTTATTAAAAATTTTTGTAGTTTTCAGTATGTTGTGGAGCATAAACAGTGGCTTTTGGTCCACGGTTGCAATCCACACACCCTACTGACCTACAGAAACCCAACATGAGTCGTAAAGACTAGAATCTTACATATAATGAAACCCTGGATTAACCATCAAGAAGATTACCCTAAATCATCATTTAGGGAAATAACATTGCCTCGTATACTAACTCTATTTGTTTTAAAACAAATTAATCATATTTAGGCCTAGTCTAAATTGTATTTGACAACGGGATGTGGTAGAACAACAAACTTTTAAGGCCTATGTATATTCTACACATGCATTGGATATATAGTTCATGTTCATTCAAAACATATTCATGCCCGTAAAGTGTAGCAATTCTAACGGTTGGCACCAATGCGCGTATACCACGCGCCTTGGGTTGGCGCCTGGAGGTTGCTCCAATCCAGCCCACGTTGGGTAATAAAATTCACCATTTAACGCTTGGCCTGAACCCATTACCGTAGCTTCATATTCTATCCGATATAGGTTGAAAAGGGATGAAATTAAAAACAATAATTGTTAATATATTTTTGCAAGGTACATTTTCCCAAATATTAAACCCAGTTTTGAATTGCAAGTGACCAAACTTGATAAACTTTAAACCAATATAAATCATAATAGGTTTAAATAATTATAAAACACTGTGTGTAAGTACAGGTAAATGTCCAAAGTCTTTATTTTTTACTTCGACAAACCAAACATTTGAAACAGTCAAATTTTGAATCTATATATATATAAAATATACTATAATATATATATATACTATATATATATATGATCATATATAAAATATAAATATAAAATGAAAACTGTTCGTGTGTAACGAGCATCACTCACAAACGGCTGGACGGATTCGCCTAATTTTTTGTTTTAAATTTAGTTTCGTCTTGATCTGTAGAAGGGTTATAGGATACTTTTTATCCCTTTCCCGATTCCAGGATTCCGGCCCCACTGGTTTAACAGACAATACCCTGTAAGAAATGCATTTGCCAGCAAAACATATGTTTATTAAGTGAAAGAGTCCCTTTTCAAATTTTTAATCGAGGCTGTTTCTTTGTAAACATATTATAATGCGACAGAAAAATTGTTGTCTTATTTTTGCACAGTAACTAAGTACAACATAAATAATTTTGACGATTTTCCTATGTAAACAAACATTTTTATTGACATTTTACCAAGCGTGCCACAAATGTCAAATTTTATTAGATAAAACGTGATTTAATATCTTTTTTAACGAATTTCCAAGAACAGTGTTATTTTTCCAAATCAGTAATTCCATCCGACCTTGCCATTTGAAATTTAAGAGACCTATATTCAGGTTCCCCGTTCCGACTTGCGTTCGCAATGACAGATTTAATAAGGCACAAGGACAATCATTTCAACTTAACCGTCTCGCAGGAATCCATCTGGTAACCCTCATTGTTTCTCCGCAGGCGGTTCAATTATAACGTCGCTTGCTCGAAAGAAGTCGGAAAACCCGAAGAACCTTTATATTTATGCTCCAAATAGATACAACTAAATAACGTTGTTTACCAAACGCATTAAAATAAACAAAAAACTTTTATAATTAGATTATTATGATATGTCTACGATGTAATTAGTAGAGCGAATAAATTAATTGGAAAAACGTATAATAAAATTAAGATATTTACTTTTCGATGCCTTGATTGATGTAGCCGCTCTCTAACTGCCACGCGAAGCGGAGCCGCTGGGTTTAGGCTAGTAAACAAATAAATCAACTATATGGGTTTTGGGCAGAGAACTACCAAGCAACTTCACGAGCACCACATTTATCTTCTCTCTTAAAATAGAAAACATATCAAAACATAAAGCTGCATCCACTTCAATTGTAACATCACCACTTCCTCTACGAAGAACAGTCCACCTTCCAGAATAATGTCGAGCACAGTTTCCACCAAAGTTACTACTTTTGTAGATTAATTTTTGGGTAAAATACAGTATTGCAGATTTATGAACCGTTACAGATCAGTTTATCTAGGAGACGACGAACCCGATAAATTATATTTAGGTACTCTTCCAGATAACTGTCGGTAAAAGTGTTGTTTACCTTTGCAGATTACTGGCTACAGAAGAAAGCTTATCTTGCAGAGCCACTTTGTAAATTACTGTTTCTGTCAAAGTACAGTTTTGTAAAGAAACTACTGTAGTAGAATTAACAAATTACCTTTAACAATTTTTTGTCTGGCAAAGGTAACAATTAGCTGATCTTAGCAGGTTACTGTCGGGTTACTGACGGACCATTTTTCTCGCATATTAACTACAGTAAGGCCTAATATTTGGTGTACCTTTGCAAATTGCTTTCCGGTTCAGTAGAGTTGACATGGATACAGATTACTGCCAGGGGCAGTTGTGTGACCCCAAGTAAATGTCCTTGGCAGCAGAATGGCCTTGAAATCTGTAACATACGAGGAAATCCAGAGGCTGCTGGGTTACAAGATTTTTCTTGTGAATTAACTTACTCGCAAAATTAATGGAAAAGATGGGATTTCCTATTTTTTTTTGTAGATAGCACCCTAGCGAGCCAGCCAGCCCAGCCAAGCATCCAATATTGCAGCCCCAGCAGCGAGCCCGCAGCACAGCAGCCAGCCAAGAGCAGCAGCCCAGCCCACCCCAGCCAGGCAGCACGCTCCGCCCCGCCCCCGCCTTAGCAGAGCCCAGCACCCCACATAGCCAGCCCCGGAGCAACACGCCCCCCGAGCATCCAACGCAGCCAGCCCACCAGCACCCCAAGCATCCAGCCAGCAGCCCTGCCACCAGCCACACCAGCAGCCCTTCGGCAGCAGACCCGAGCTCCCCCCAGTATATAGCAGTAGATAAATAGATTGACAGCCTTTGAACATTACTTCTTTTCCAGTTTTGTAAAAGAGATTCAAATTTTATCCAATTCCAAATTATAATAATAGGCCCATAGTTTCTTACTGACTGCTAATGTTTATTGTAATTATTTTTACTAGCATTATGGTTCGAAAATATTTCTTCCTTCGCAAGACCAATCATTTCTTTACCAAGGAGACATTTATTTTGCCTTCTCAATAGAAGCATGACCTTGAAGGATGTCACCCAAGAACATCGCCTTTGAAGATGGCCTCCCATGCATACACTTGTACCTTGTCCTTTGTACCTAACACATGGATGTCTTTAGAGGGCAAGGTTAAAGATGGAAAAGCAAAGGTCCTTGGCACGAAGATGCCCGACAACTGACAGGTGCAAGAGAGGAATGGCTTGTGACGGTGCACGAGAGAGTCGAGACAGTGGTGATAGATGTGATCGGCCTCATTTGGTGACTCGGATGTGAACTGTCAGAGCATTTGGAACCAGTATTCTTTCAAACAAGCAAAACTGTACGGGTGTACAGAAAGAGAACGCACTGAGGATGTTTTAAGTACCGGCAATGGATATGTTTTACAACCCACCCTTCATACAAAACAATGGTTGATTGGGTTTTACAATTAAAATTGAGATAACATGGTTAAACCCGTTTAAACGAAAAAGCCCACGAGTCCCTTTCTACACAAAATATCAAGGCCCCCAATTTTCGAGAGAACAACTACATGTAGAACTGTATTTGTGCTGGTAAGGGTGCAAGTGTACACATTTTGTTTGAATTTAACTACTTACTGCTTTATTTTCGTATTCAATATAATGATAGATTGTTTTATCACTTAATTTAGCTGTTCCCCACTGGCTGTTCGCACGCTTTTTCGTAACCAATTACCCGTGTATGAGCACATGTGGATCAAGTGAATTAATAGTTTCCCAACACCGATGTAGAGTTTAACCTTGTTGCCAGCGATCAAGAAAATCTGTCAAAAGTATAATGTTTGTATTAGTAACATTGTCCATGAGTACTATATTATTAAGATGGTGTAATACTCAAGCTTTAAGTTCCAACCAGACATTTAATTTTAAAACACAAATATACATCAAAACATAGTCGCCTTAAAATAGTTTTTTGGCTATTTAATAAACGTAACTGTCTCGTAATTGGCAGTTTTTATAATGTGCAGGCGCTTTGTGATAACGTTTTATATTTTGCAGCGTCTCCCTGTCGGTGATTTTACATCAATGGGCTTAGCATATAAACCTTCTAAGTGGAAAATATACATGTACATACAAATTCTTAATAATGATCAGTCAAATAGATTTCTGAGTCTATATGTGACACACACCCAACACACACACACACACACAGCACACACACACACACACAACCACAGCACACACACACACCACACACACACACAGTCCGGTCGACACACACACAGGCACACACACACACACAATGATTAAATATTTTCAGCACTCATGCAAATCAAGTAACAAAGCAGTGGTGTTACTTATTGCCATTCATTAATTCTCAATATATTCCGCAGTCAGACAGACAGATTAACTGACGTTCATATACAGTGACGTCCACATACAGTGCCGTGCACAATTATAAACAAAAACAATTTTGTCTTTTGTTGAACATAAAATGTACAGTATAGGGGATACTGCATAAAATGTCGAAATACATAACTCAATTCAGTTCTTGAGATATGTTGCGGAAACAGACAGCTGAGCTGGCTTGAGCGTGTCATGACGGTCTCAGGTATACATTTGTTCCTTTTAACCTAAATTGGATAGTTATGCGTCTGATTCATCAGTGGAATAGGTCTGATTGATTGGTCGATATCAACGTAGCATTAACTGCTTTTTGTGTGTTCTCAAAACTGATGGCCCAGACAAAAGACAAATGCCTCTGCCATTTGAGGAGGTGATTGTGGCTTGTAAAATATACAAATATTATTTCATACACATTAAGTGTCAGCATAAATATGTCGTTTCATTTATAACCTTCTTTGTGAATTATAGACAATATCGCAAATCGGCCATGTCCTAATCTCTAAGTAATGAAAGGCAACGTCATAAAACTCTATGACCTAATTCTCATACAAGTTTGTAGCCCAGGATTACTACTGCCCATTTTACACAATAATTATGAATAGTCCAATATCGAAACCTGCATGAAATGTAAGCCATGTCACGTACAACTGATTATAGAGTACGTAAATTGAGGAAAACACGATGTGCTAAATAGGTTTAGCAAATAGCGCATGCATATACAGAGAAGTAAGTCCCTAGTTCCGACATACCTGTTTCACAGCAACAGCTATCAATGGCAAATTTTTTGCACCTTGTGGATATAAGGAAAAATGAATTTTTTAAGTCCTTTGAAAGAAAGGTGAAATAATTCGATTCGTCTAAATCCCTCGCGATTATATATACAGCCGTCCTATTATATATAACAGCCGCATGTGAAATCGCACTCACCTCAACTCACTTGACTAGACAGATATATACAAATTCTAAACATTAGTTACTAGGAAGTGCGTAGAAACTTGAAATTTGGCATGCAGGTACCTTTTGCAATAATGAAACCCTGAGGAAAAGTCTGAAACACCGGGGACATTTTTACTTTTAAACCCGCTCAAAAAAAATTTATTAAAAAAAACGCGCATTTTTTACCGTTAGCTGGCCTTTTATTTTAAGCCCCGATAGCGGGCGAAAACCGGTTTGCGAGACTAGCTCAAATCTGAACGAAAAAATTCATGGTCAGGAGATAAAGTGAACTATAAAAAAGGTCCCCAGTGAGCTTTTTGCTCTATCTTTCTATGGTTAAGCGACATGTAAACGCGCTTCGAACCATTTTGACATCTCCAAGAGATTTTTTTCGCATTTGAAATATAAAACTTTATCTGAAGGCCCGATAGGCGGCCGAACGGTAGGTCGTAAGCTCAAATCTGATTGACCCATCAAAATTTAGCAAATTATGTGATCTAACAGAACAAAGGTCCAGTGGACCGCCGTTGTTTGCCCTATCTGCCAGTTGGTTTGAGTCCGAAAAAAAAACGTTGGTTCATAAAGTTGCAACTTTATTATTGTAATATTTTACGTGGAAAATTTTGTTTCTTGGGGGGCTGTCGATAGCGGCAAAACCACTTGGTCGGAAGTCCAAAATAAAAACAAAGGTTAGACTTATAGGAAAATAATATGATCGTACATAAAAGGGTTGAGTGGACTTTTTACTATATCTCCATCTTAGGGTTGAACCGCAAAACGCGATTAGTGAAAATATTTTTGAAATTTTCGCTTCAGCTATCTGTCAAAATTTAACATATTTTTTTCGCCCCCCGCCGCCAGACATCCAGTGGACTTTGATAGCGGCTAAACGGTTGTGTCGTAGCTCAATAAAATGCCGACTTAATAAGTTTTTAGTGAAACTACGTGGTTCTACAAAAAAAGTACCAGTAACTTTTTTGGCTGTAAGTGATACTTATTAATAAGCCCTGAGAAAACGCGATAAATAAGCAAGAATATTTTGTCGTGAATTTCGGAAATTTTTGGAGCTTTTTTGAAATATATATATAAGGCTCTATATGTGACTACATGATTTTGTGTAATTCAATCAGGATTCAGCCTTTGCTTAGGTTAACGAGTGAATACAACCCACACATAAGTAAGTTGGCTTGAGCGTTAGCTACTGCGTCAATAGTAGATAGGGACAGAAATAAAATTGTGTTTATTTTGTTCACAGACACAACACCGTTGCTCTTGAAAATAAGGGACAGGTGTGTCATTAGCCCCCCGGTTAACGATTAACCCCCCTCCTGAGGATTTCCTGGTATGACCAGATAACCTCCTGAGTAGAAATTAAACCCCCTGATGTGTTAACCCCCCGCGAGGTTAACATTAAACCCCCTCCCCCCAGGGAATTTCCTGTCTTGACTAGATAAACTCTCCCTGATGATATTAAACCAACTGTTGATCAACATACTCGCCTTTTTAAGGTCTGTTTTCTATTACGTTTATTAATTCAACGATAGCTCGTACCTGTGCAAACTATTTCTTCCGAGCTCATTCCATGGCTAAATCCAAAGTTCGCAGCTAAAATCTGACGACGGAATCCGGAAAGATAAAGAAATTAAATTGTCCGGACAGGAAAAGGCTCCAGTTAACATTTTCTCGTATCTCTCAACGGTTAACCCGTTAAAACGCCATTTAAATTCAAAATTGTTTGATTAAAACTCGAACAAAATGTAAATAATCATAGGTCCAAGATAATTTCCCGAATTCCCCGCTGGCTTATCCCGAAGAAATCTGGCCAACAACCCGAAAGGGGGCCTGTTTGTGCTTCTCATTAACCCCCGATAACATTAGCCCCCCCCTCGGGAATTTCCTGGGTATGTACCAAGAATAACCTCCTGAGTAAATTAAACGCCCTGAAAGCGTTGTGTTAACCCCCCCTGGTAAGCTTTAAGCCCCCCCCTAGGGAATTTCCTGGCATGACCTACATGTCCTGAATTTTACCACTCACCATATCTCTTAACCCCCCTTGGGAAGATTCCTGGTATAAACCCAGATAACCCCCTTGAATGTCTTAAAACCCCGCACCCCCGGGCCATGGTAACGTTAAAACCCCCAGGGAATTTCCTGGCAACGACCTACATAGTCCGAATTATTACCAATCACGCCCAAATTGCTCTTTATCCCCGAATTTGCAAGGCGTACATCATGGGGGCCTGGGGGCGTAGCCCCCCAGCGAGCCGAAGGCGAGTCTAATATATTATACAACCGTGCATGTGTAACTGACTCGACTGACTAGACTCACGTATAACTAATTCTAACCTACTTCCAGAATGAGTTAGAGACTTGTACAATTATGGTACACCAGATAGCCTTTCCACGTGGTAAACCAACCAGGGAAAATCCCGAAAAAGTGGAGAATTTTTCATTTTTTCAAAACACCCTCAAACAAAAATTTCCCAAAAAATCGGCGCATTCTTCACCCCCTTGCAGGGCATTTTTTTAGTAACAGCCCTGCATATGCGGGCACGAACCCGTTGGAGCTAGCTCGAGATCTGACGGATAAATTCATGGGTCAGGAATGAAACGTGAACTTACAAAATAAGGTCTAATGGACTTTTTTGCTCTATCTTCCATGGTTTAAGCGACAAGAAAACGCTCGAAACATTTGAAATTCCAGAGATATTTTGTCGATAAAAATAATGTTTCAAGCCCGATAGCGGCCGAAACCGTTTTGGATCGTAGCTCAAATCTGATTGACCCATCCAAGATTAGCAAATTGCCGTCGATCTACAGAAAAGGTCCAGTAATCTTTTGCCCTAGTCTCCGATTGGTTTGGCCGAAAAAACGTTGATTATGTACATATTCTTGTTGTAACTTTACGGAGCCGAAAAAAAAAACTTTTGTTTGTTGGGGGTCGATAAGCAGGCGAAAACCATTGGTCGGTAGTGTCAAAATAAGGACTAAAACGTTTTATTTAGGAAATAAGATGAACCTACAAAAAAAGGTCCAGTGACTTTTTACTATATTTCCCTTAGTTTGACCGCAAGAACGCTTCGATTAAGTGAAAAATATTGGACATGTTTCCCGCCTTAAAAATTTACCATTCCGGGGCTTAGATAGCGGCTTAAAACGGTTGGTCGTAACTCAAAACAAATTTTAATAACCGGGATTTTCTAGGAAATCACGTGATCTACAGAAAAGGTTTCAGTGACTTCGGGAGTTGGCTGGAGCGTTAGCCTAAGCGTTACAATAGTAGATAGGGACAAGAGGAATATTTCTTATGTTCACAGACAACAATAGCCTCTAAAAAAGGCCCAAGTGTGTGTCATTAACCCCCGGGGGTAATATTAAACCCCCCCCCCCCGGGTGATTTTCCTGGTCTATGACCTTGATAACCTCCTGTACATTCAACCCCCCTGATGTGGTTACACCCGCTCCTGGTAACATTAAACCCCCCCAGGGAATTTCCTTGCCATGACCTTCATGTCCGAATTTTACCAGTCACCAAATCTCTTAACCCCCCCCCCCCTGGGAAGATCCTGGTAGTGAACCAGATAACCCCCTGGAGACTTTTCCCCCGGTAACGTTGAACCCCCCCAGGAATTTGGTTCATAATGAACCAGACAATATCCTGACGAAATTAAAAAACCCCCCTCTTGTCTTAAACCACCTTAAACCATTAATTCAACACATCACCCAGGGAATTTCTCGCCTTGACTAGAATAGTCTCCTGGTTGATATTAAACCCCCCAGTTCGACTTAAACTACTGCCTTTTGAGGTCGGTTTTTATTATGTTTATACTAAACAATTCAAGATAGCTGACCCGTGCAGACTTTTCTCCCGAGCTCATCTTTCCTGGCTAAAACATAGGTCCGTAGATCAGATCTGAGTGCAAAATCGTAAAGACAAAATTAAATTTCCCAACAAGAAAAGGTCCAGTCACTTTTTTGTCGTATCTCTAACGTTTTAAACCGCAAAAATGCCCTCAAAGTCAAAAGTTTTTAACGAATCCGGAAAAAAATCTATGAAAAAGGTCAATTTTTAAAATCCCTTGTCATTACACTTAATGTCCGGACTTAACCAGTCACCGAATTCCGCTTATCCCCCGAAGTTGCAATAGCGTTTACTTTGGGGGGCCTGGGGGCGTAGCCCCCAGCGAGCCGAAGGCGCAGTTTATTTTATATTTACGGATGCCGTGATTAATTAAAAAACAGAATTTGATGATTTCTTTTGTATATTTGAAAAAGAAACGATTCTTGACGGTGCGATTCTTCTGTGAACCACAATTTAGGAACTATACTTTAACATTCACTTGATTCTTTTTCTCGTATAGTAGATATAAAATATAAACACAACTCAAAAATAATCTGTACAATTTTTAGATATACAATCTGTCACAGGCAACTGTCAGATTGTCCCTGTACAGCAATCGTCTCTGTAAGTTCTCGGATACTGGGAGCCATCGGCCTCATTCCCCTTTCCCTGTGGTGGATTCCGTCTGCCTATGGCACCTAAACCAGTTGACAAAAGTTAACCAACAGAACAGCCAGGAAAGCATGAAAAAAAACCAAAATTTCAGGATATTTACACAAAATTCTCTATAATATATTACTCAAATTCGCTTTTTAAAGCAAAGTTGATAAAATACTGTAATTAATTCAGTAGATAAATTTAGATTTATATGTTTTCATTTATCCACGTGCGCAAAAACATAAAATTCTAAATACCCACGAGCAAATAATAATAGGATATTGGAAGGAATGTGGTGTAAAAATAATATAGTTTATAAAAACCACATAAGATAGAAATGAACCACAACTTTAATAAACAGGAAGTTACACAACATTCAGGTAGAATTCCGTTGGTTTAGAATAACACTGGTACATTTAAAACTTGAAAGCATTATTGAAGAACTTTAAAAATATAAACTAAACTATCACCGAAACACTACGCATCTGGTATTCGACCATGATTCCGGTCTCCGGAGGCTCCTGCTCTCTGAGAGCCTATGGCTACTGGACATTACTCTCATTCTCTGGTATGGCCCCGTCCTATACCTAATTCCCTTTCCTACCACAGGATGCTCCCCTTCTCTGGGGGCTTCTGCCCTCTGTGAACTTCCGACATCGTGAGTTCCCAACTTGAGATTGGTCCCGGCCACCGGAAGCACCTGGACGTCTGACAGCCTCTGGCCTCTGGGCATTCTCAACCCCTAGTTGGTCCCGCATCTGCCAGATTCCGGCCAACTGTATGCTCCCGAGCTCAGGGCTTCTTAGTCCTAACATCACTAGGTCAATTAGACACATTCCTTACCTTTTTTAGCCCCGTAACTCAGGCAGATTATTCCATTGGGTAATTCCAGTCCTCTAAATAGTTCCCGGGGTCAGGGATTTTCCGGCAGGTCCTACGCTTTAAATTGCAGCCCACTACGTTTGGTGCCTCTCGGGAAACTGATATGATGACTGTCTCTGGAATCTTCCGACCCAGTTTCTGCGTGTAAGCCAAGCCTCGGCTTAGGGCAGCTCAATGTCGTGCAGAAATTATTTTTGTCCC
>NW_025786413.1:0-17853 GCF_021130785.1 Homalodisca vitripennis
TGTTTTTTTTCCCTAAATTTTTTTAAAACAAAAAACTATTTAATTTCATGAGGGTAATTTTAAAGTATAAACCCTCATTGGGGTGTGTTACTTTAAAATAGTATGAGCAGAATTTTTGGGTTTAATTTTATGTTGGCGGGTGGCAACCCCGCCTGTTTTGTTTACAATCTGCAAATACTACCCTTAGAGCTAATTAATTTTAAATGAAAACTGCAAAAAATACTAGTAAATAATAGAAAAGAAAGATAAAAACGTTAATAATGCCTTATTACAAAATGAATGGCAAAAGAAATGGAAAAACATAACCTACAAAAAAAAATTTTTTTATTTCCCCCAGATGGGTCAAAAAAGGGATAATGGCAAGGAGCTGCGATTTATATTCCCATGTACTGACACCAGAATAAATTTTAAATTTAAACAATATTACTTAAAGCTACACAGCTGAAGTATACGCTATCAAATAAAGCTAAAACAGCACACTAATCATTGAAGAACACTGGGGTAGTTATATGCTCTGACTGCCAATCCGTTATAAAAAGCTATTGAAAATAAAAAGGGTTTGGAATGGTAAAAGATAATGACATAATATTAAACATAATTAAAGAAATACTAGACAATAACACGAAAAACGTACATTATACAATGGGTCCCGGGGACATATGGGAATAAAGGTAATAAAAAATTGTTGATAAATTAGCCAAGTCCTAAACCCTTTAATGTAAAAAATGTTAGGGGAATTTTACACAACCATGGCAGATGTCAAATGTATCAGAATAAAAGGGAAAATAAAAAGGACAATGACAAATAGTTTTTTAAAAACAAGTAAAAAAACCCACAATGGTAAAATAAGTGTAAAAAAAAGCCTTTTAAAGGGGAACCATGGTTTAAGGCAACAAATATACTAGAAATGAAAATTTTTAAATATAGTTAGAATTGGTTAGGCCATGCGAATTTTAAACACCTGTTTACACAGAATTAAATGTTATTTCACCCCCCCTATGCCAAAATTTGTACATTGGGTTTTCAGATGAAACGCTAAAAAAACATTTTAATGAAATGTCCGAAATATTATTGTGAAAGAGAGAAATTTTTAAAAAAAGGCGAAAGCACTCAGTAAAAATTTTTTCTACAGGTTTAAAAGGGGAAATTATGGCATGGAGGATCCCCAAAAATTTATACAGAAATAAAAAAATTTTTTTTATTTTCCTCAATAAAATTTTTATAACAAATATAAAAAAATACTAACACTTTTTAAAACAAAATATGTGAAACCAATCCCATCCCAGGGTTTTTTCTATCCGTGACCCACCCTTTGGGTTAGGAGGATACTGTTTTTTTTGGGCCCCCTGGCAGAAAAGGGACAAAGTCGATTTTTTACCTTTGTGTGTTATATTATATATATATATATATATAAAAATATATATATATATATATATATAAAATATTTTTATATATATAATTTTTTTTTTTTTTTTTTTGTTGTTGAAAAAATAATTTTCTGTGATGTGTGTATATATGGGGAATGGATTATGTTTTTAGATATATGTATTTATAACAATCAAGACTAAAAAAGAAAAAAATGGACAATAGTGTACATCGAGGTCTCAGGGTTTATTTACCCCAGCCCGGGCCTTTTTTAGGCAAAGAAAAAAAAAAAAAACGGGTAGCAGCCCGTGGGACTGCCGATAGAAGTGAAAACGGAACTATTAAGTTGAGAGAAAAATTTAAAAAACTATATGCAAAATTATATAAAATTTTTTATGTTTTATTTATTATTACATATGAGGGGTTTTAAACAAATCTGAAAAAAATTTATAAAAAAAAAGGGGTTTTGAAAAAAAAATTTTAATATCAATTATCTTAAAATATCTTAATAAAAACAATAAATGAACATTTTTTATAAAATCTAAATTATTAAAAAATTTTTTTTTAATTTTTCCAATTTTAAAATCCACGAAAAAATATTATCAAATTTAAATAGAAAAACTATTTTACCACGCTATTAAAATAAATCTTATACCGTAATAAAAATCATTTCATGATGAAAAGGTTAAGTATTTTTAAAAAACAAAAAAAAGAAAAACCCAAGGGGAGTAAACACCGAGTGAAAAAAGTGAGTTGAACACCGTTGTAAAAATACAGTTATTGCTTTCGGAAAAAAGTACTAATTGCAAAAAAAATTAAACCCACAATTTTTTTAAAACTAATAAATTAGTTAAAATTTAAATTGGTTCTTTCGTAAAAAGGGATTTTTATTGCACAATTTAAAAAAAATTTTTTGAGTTAATTCGGTATCCCGTGAGCCAATGCGCCAAAATTTCAGTTCCCGGGAGAAAAAAGTTTTACTCCCCTCACTTCATACGCTACTACAGGCTAAACTAAAACTGTCCAATTAACAAAATGATAAATTACAAAAAAAATATTCATCTATTTTCATCACACAATTTCTCGCTGACCAAATTTTGTCTGACCAAAAAATAAAAAAAATCTTCGCTTACTACTTTTTTCTTGACATTGTAAACGCTATGTAAAAATGTAATAAATTAATCAAAATTTATTTCGAAAAATTTTTTTTAATATTTAAAAATGTAACCAATAGATTGCCAATTTTAAGAGCTTTTAAATTTGGACGCATCTTCTACAGAAAAATTGTACGACATTGGCCTCACTTTTTTAAATCGCCGAGAGGAAGCCGTAAAGGTTCGCCTAAAGGAAGTTTTCACTTCAAAAAAATTACAAATCTTACCAGCTTGCAAAACCAAAATCAGTGGCCGTAGCGAAGGGTGCGGTCCAGTCCAGGGGGTCCCGGGAAAATTTTTCAGACATATTTAAAAAATAAGAGCATGGAGCAAAGGAGAAAAAAAAGGATAGTTATTCATTTTACTCTTGTCTGCAGGGACATTAAATTGAATTATTTAATTAATTTCAAAGTGGACCGTTTTTAAAAATATAAATTGTTCTTTCGTTTTAAAGCAAATAATATATTATTAAAACGATAACTTTTGCGCTCGGCGTTTCGGATCTTGTAGTGTAATCCACGGTTATTGCTATATAAGAGGATATTCGACCTCCATCGCTTCGTTGTATCAACAACTCTGGGAACAAACATGAGTGACATCTTCAAGGAAGATGGGACAAACGTGCCCTTTTTGGTAGACGCCGGGCAGCCAGCTAAGAGGCCTTAGGCTCTACACATGCCAGCATCGGCGGCCTAAGAAGGTCGCTGCTCCATGCAAAGGGGCCCATTTTTAAAAGGGCCACAACGTACACCACTGCCTACTGTGACATCTGGACCAACCTAACGGCTTCGGTTTTCTACGCCCAGGATAACCTTGCTGTTCCTGGACAGTGTTCCGGACTGGCATACACACGCCAAGAAGTTGGAGGAGACGTTTGGGGCAGGGGACGAGCCTGATCGACAAACATTTCCGCGGTGGCTCACTATCGCTTGAAAGTGACACCACCGTCGGAGGACTTTCAGGGCAGTTCAGCGGTACCTATGTTTCCAAGAAGCTGCCCTTCTACACTCACAACCTTGGCGTGAAATAATTCGCTTAAGGTTGTGATCAGTGGACTGCCCGACACCGATGATGTGAAGCTCTTCGATGTCTTAAACTGACGAGGGCTCTCGGCCGTCGACCGGAGGTTTGCACGACTTCGGACAGCCAGGGGAACCTACCAGAGAGCCCTGGCTGATCACGCTCTGACCAGGGACAGTGAAGCGATAGAACCCTGACACCAAGCCCGGGGCTGCCAAATCTACAGCATGACAGGCCTGCTCCATGTCATGGTCTCAGTCACTGTCTAAATAAGAAGCCCGGTCGGCCCGCCGCAGTTGCTACCGGTGCCAATGATTTACGGCCACGGCTCCGGGCAAACTAGCGCGGAGGCCGAGGAAAATGCGTCCACTTGCGGTGTTTTAGAAATTCATGCTAGAACGATGGAACTGCCCCGTTAGTCCTCGACGGAGAATGGTACACTTGCTGCAATTGTGGCGGCGACTCACAAACGCCAACTTCGTCGGGTGTCCAGGCCCCTACCAAGGAGGCCCAGAAGCGGCAGCTGTCACAGTTAGGCCCGCAATGTCCCGGGCCAACCAAACCAGCGGGCGAGGCGATCAACGGAGACCCACTCTACGCGCCCCACCACACGCCCCTGCCCCGCTGGGACACCCGCCACCGCCGCGCCCCAGCCCGCCCAAGGCGACCAGCGCGGGACGAGTTCCACCAGCGGGAACTCCGTATCGGAGAATGAAGCTGAGGACGACCATGCCGCAGAAGAAGAAGGCGCAGGAGGAAACCCCAGAAAACCCAAAGCCAACCGACTTCCTTCGCCCCGCCGGCAATAAGTGGTTGGAACCTTCCGGTCACACAGAGACCCTAGGGCGAACTCCCAGGCAAGAAACTAGAGTGGCCACATACTACCAGCCACCTCCGCCGCAAAAACAAACGGAAAGGCGCCAGCAGCTTGAATGCAGCAGCAGAAGCAGCCCGCCCCCCGCCCCAGCGCGAGCCTACAAGCCATCTTGAAAATAGCTGCGACAGTTGACCGCCCTCAGCCCCGGCTCTTCAAAATGAAGCAGCTGGGCCCTCAGTGGCACACCGACCAGGCTGCTAGGACACTGCTGCAGGAAGGCAAATTGGTATGTGGTGTATACAGACCAACCTTGTGAATTGTATGAGTGTGGTGTAAACTAAGTATAATCAAAGATACAACTTACGAGTTTTCAATTTCACCAAAATAATGTTTTTAATACCAGTACAACTTAATAACATTAAAAAAAAATATCAGCAGGGTCGTAGGGACTGCCGAATAGAATGTGGAAAACGGAACTATTAAGTTGGAGAGTAATTAACAACTACGTTATAGTAGCAGTAACATCTGTAATTCGTAAATGTGACGCGTTTTTAATTTTTCCAATGTTTAAAATCACGAAAAAATATTATCAAATAAAACTAGAAATTCTATTTTACCACGCTAGTAAGATAAATCTTATACACGTAATAATACTCTTTTCATGAATGAGAGAGGTTAAATTATTAAAAACATAATTAAAAATGAATCAATGCTAAATTTTAAATACAAAATATTTTTTTTTTTTTTTTTTTGTTTTTTATTTTTTTTTTTTTTTTTTTTTTTCGTATACAATTATTAAAAATTTTTAAAAGATTAATATTCGTTGGTTTATTATTCATTTATAAGTGAGGTAAACACCGATGTTGGTGAACAACAGTGAGTTGAACACCGTTTGTAAATAAAATACAGTTATTGCTACGGATAAAGTATTATTATTAATTGCAAATAACAATTAAAACCCACAATATTTTTTAAAACTAATAATAAATTAGTTAAAATTAACTTGGTTCTTTCGGTTAAGGTATTTTTTATTGCACCAATAAACTAATTTATTGAGTTAATACGGTTATCAGTGAGCCTCAATGCGCCCAACTACAGTTCCGGCAGAAACGTTCACTCATCACTTCATCAACCGCTACTACAGGCTAAAACTAAAACTATCCAATAACTAAAAGTGAATAAAATTACAAAAAAAATATAATCCATCTCATTTTCACACAAACTTTTCTCGCTGACAAATTTTGTCTGACCAAAAAAATAAAAGAAAAATCCTTCGCTTAATACTTTTTTCTTGTCATTGTAAACGCTATGTAAAACTGTAAACAATTAATAAAAATTATATTCGAGGAAATTTTTTTAATATTTTTAAAAATGTAATCAATAGATTGCCAATATTAAGAGCTTTAATTTGAACGCAATCTCTACAGAATTGTACGACATTGGCTTCACTTTTAAATCGCGAGAGGACAGCAGTAAAAGGTCACTGATTTTTCGCAGTCTGTTTTTCATACTCCGCCGGGACAGTATTTAACACAGCGAGACTGACTTTTTCATTGCAGGTTAGTAGGTACCCGCGGCCAAGTCCTACGGTTTAAACAAACACAGCGAGACTGACTTTTTCATGCAGGTTAGTTAATCATTAGCCCCCCCCCAATGTCGGTGACGCGAACCGAGCGATTTTACCCTCTACACAAAACGCTCAACGCGCCTAAAGAAGTTTTCCACTTCAAAAAATTATGGTTTGGCCGTGTAAAGTCGGTTTTAAACGGTGCGAAGATTTTACGTGTACAACGTCCCTTTTTCTCGGGTAGAATATTTATTGATATGAATATTATTAAAATTGCACCCAATAGGAACAAGGAATTGAATGTAAAATAAGAATGTGGCACAAAGTTTTAACTATAGAAATATATTTTGTTTACTAAAAAACATTGTACGATAAATTTGAAAATTAATTAAAAATTTTGTTATTGTAAATGGTTAAAGTTGAAATAAAAAACAATTTACATAAAATTGGGAATTTGATAATTCTTTGCTAAACACAGTTTTAAAATTCTAAAACTCACGCAGCGCGTGGTGATTTGGTCGGCTTTATGCTTCGTTTGTTTGGTCGCACCTGTTATGACAGGTTAGGAAGGTTGATAATTTGTTTATTTTAAATGTGTTTGACACTAGCAATACGCGCTGTTTCTTCTCAATCGACTGAATTACGATTGATTGCCAGAGGTGATTTAAAACCTAATAATTTACTTTAACACTATCAACATTTGTCCAAAATAGTATGACATAACCCTATTAAACTCAGTTTCTCAACTTTTGTGTCAATCTAACAATTAATCAATCAATCATAGTTTACGATAATGAAATATCAGTGTACAATTATTTACCTTTATTGTTGTAGTTGTTGTAAATGACGAATCTAAGCACTCCACATTTTCACGAATAAACATAGTTATCTGCTTTATCCCGTGCGGCGGACCCACTGGACGGGCATCGTAACGTTACCGGGCGTTACACTTTTTCATGAGTGACTCCGAGCCGCAACCTAATTTAAGACGTTGTCACGTCAATAAAACATTATTTAAAGATAAAAAAGAAATTCCTTAAATTATTCTATTTAACATTTTTAACTAAGAACCATTTGAAACACAATTATTAAAAAACAATTGTATAAGTAAGAATAAAAATTACAATTTTACATTTCAATATAAATCTACAAGAATCTAAATTGAGTTTTAAGAACATCAATTACATTTTTAAAAGCAACTATATTATATATGCTTAACTGAACCAATCGTCGTCTGGTTACTTTTTTACTTAATCTGCAAAGTTCACAGTACCGTTACTAATGGCTTCGTTGCAAGACTTGCCAGACATTTCTACCAATATCAGGTTAGCCTATGAATAAACGCTTTACAATATTGTTATAATCTAGCTTTTTGTAGCTTTATTGTAATGTAATGGCAGGCACGTTCACCATGAGTAAAGTTATCCTTGTTTATTAGTTCATTTTTTAACCCTCCAAGCTACTTTGGAGTACTACTATATTACTTAAGGAGTATGAGTACTAATTAATCTTTGCTGGCGTTGCATTTAACAACTGAACAAAGCAAGTGGTTTGAGTTTTGCTTTTGCACAACTAATAAAGCCAAAATAATAAAGAATTACAACTTTTCATTCAATATGATATCAAAACTCAGATATTTGTAAGTTTATTTCTTCCGATATCACGATAATATCGGATAACTTATATCGATATCAATATAGGACATATCGCAACGATAATATCGATATATATTGATATCGAAAATATCGCAACATCCCTACACATGGAAAATATAGCTGATAATCTGAGAACCAATGTTGATTCAGCTTATCTAATCATAGATAAGGCTGTTATCATAATATTGTCAGTTATAATAGTATTGGTTGATATAGTTTAGAATAGGGTCAGTCGAATTTGTGGGTTGTTGAAGGCACCAGATCACTCAGTCACAGTACCGTACTAATGGCTTCATTGCAAGACTTGCCAGACATTTCTACAATATCAGGTTAGCCTATGAATAAACGCTTTACAATATTGTTTATAATCTAGCTTTTTGTAGCTTCATTGTAATGTAATGGCAGGCACGTTCACATGAGTAAAGTTATCCTTGTTTATTAGTTCATTTTTAACCCTCCAAGCTACTTGGAGTACTACTATATTACTTAAGGGAGTATCTTATGAGGACAGAATTGTAATTCACCTTTTGGTTAGAAGCCGATACACATTTAAGGTAATTTACCCCGGAGGTTATTGGGTTGTGTTGTCAGAAATTTTGGATTAATAATAATATAGACTAGATTTTTATGAAAATTCGAGAATTTACAACTTTACAAGATATTAAATGTAATAGATGAATATAGAGCTGGTGGTTGGTGGACCAATCTATATTACCATAAGCACAATTGATACTATTAATGACAGTCTCTGTAACAATGAATCTCATCATGATGTGCCTAAAAATTGAACTAAAATTTATGAATGAAACTTTTTCATGTCTGCAATGTATACGAACTCATTGTGTTAATAAATTAAGAGAAGTATACTTAAAATGAACTGGATAAATATATTTAATAGTTAATAATAATTTAAGGAACTAATCACAAATATTTTAATTCTAGGCAGATTTTTAATTTTTAAATTTACTGGAAAACTCCAAAAATGTCGTAGATAATTATAAATTGGTTATTGTGACAAAACCAATGGTTTAAGTAGCTTTAATTTGGAATAAACCAACAAGAGTAACAGAACAGCCTCAGGAACATGGCAATTGAATCACGTCTTTTGCAATAAAGCAAGATGTGACAAGTTTTGTGAAAGCAGTGTGGAAACTGGCCAATAGATTCCATCCATAAAAAAGAACTAATCCACGTGACCTTGAATCCTAAACCTGGTTACAATTGAACTGCTCCTGGACCTAGTTCCTGAAACTACCACTAACCTAGTTTATCCCTGAAGCCAGTTCAAATTCGCTTCAGGACTTAAATTTTATATTATTAAAATTAAATTTTATTAATTTTAAAAAAAAGAAACGAAATACAAAAAATATCGTTATAGATTATACTGTAATACATTACTTTTTGATAGTACATGGTCCTAGCTGTATTAAAAATATTACTACCACTCATTTTAGACCTCGTCCTATTTTTGGACAAATAACCAAATCTAATAGATGAGCCCGATTATCTCAAAAACGTACGACGCCAAATTTTTGATAAAATAAACCTTTCTGTACACATTCACTACATGGTCTATACTACACTAAAGTACAAGCCTCATTCACACTCTTAGGCCCACGGCCTATTTCCGGAGCCACCATCGAGTTTTACCAGGGCCAAAGTGCTTGACAAAAACAAATCTATGGGACAGCCATTATCTCAAAAACGTATGAGCCAACTTTGATAAAAACTTTCCTGTACACATTCACTACATGGTCCTAACTACACGCTAAGAAATACAACGCTTCATTCTTAGGCCACGCCTATTTCCCCGGAGCCACATCGATATTTACAGGGCCAAGTGCTGACAAAAACAAATCTATGGACAGCCCATAATCTCAAAAATCGGGTACGAACGCCAACTTTGATTAATATACTTTTCTATACACATTCACTACATGGTCTAGTATACTAAAATAACAAGCACTAATTCTTAGAGGCCAACGACCCCTATTTCCGGAGCACCACAATCGATTTTACAGGCCCTACGTGCTGACCAAAAACCAATCTATGGAGAGCCATATCTCCAAAAAAACTTACGAGCCAATTTGTGATCAAAACTTTCTGTACCACATTCCACTACATGGTCTCAGTATACCTAAAATAACAAGCCTAAATTCTTAGTGCCCCACCACGCCTATTTTCCGGAAGCCACATCGATTTTAACAAGGCCCTAGTGCTGACCAAAAATCCAATCTTATGGACAGCCATATCTCAAAAAACGTACGAGCCAATGTTAATAAAACCTTTCTGTTACACATTCATCTACATTGGTGTCCGTTCTGGGTGTTATGGACGAGTTTGGGCTCTAGTATACTAAAATTACAAAGCCTCATTCTTAGGCCACGCCTATTTCACCCGAGAGGCCACAAATAAAACTTTATAGGCCCCTAAGTGCTGACAAAAAAACCCAAGTCGTAATTTACAGCCAGTAATCTCAAAAACGTTACCGAAGCCAATTTTGATAAAAACTTTCTGTAACACCACTCATTCAACGTACATGGTCTAGTATACTAAAATACAAGGCCCTCATTCTTAGGGTCCAACACACGGCCTATTATCCGGAGCCACAATCGATTTTAACAGGTCAAGTGCTGACAAAAACCAATCTATGGACAAGCCCAATATCTCAAAAACGTACGAGCCAACTTTGATAAAACTTTCTGTACACATTTCACTACATGGTCTACTACAGACTAAAATACAAGCATATCTATTATCTTAAGCCACTACGACCTAAATATTTTCCCGGGAGTCCACATCGATTTTACAGGCCAAGTGCTGACAATAAACAAATCTATGGACAGCCATATCTCAAAAACGTACGAGCCAATCTTTGATAAAAACTTTCTAAGAACAATTCACAACATAGGTCTAGTTTACTAAAATTACAAGCCTCATTCTTAGCCACGCCTATTTTCCGGAGATTCAGAGACCAATCGAATTTACAGGCCTAGTGCTGACAATAACAAATACTATGGAGAGGCCCATATCTCAAAAAACGTACGAGCCAATTTTGATAAACTTTCTGTTAACATTTCACTTCATGGGTTAGTTAGGTTTACTAATATATACATGCTCTTCTTAGGCACGCCTATTTCCGGAGCCACAATAACTTTATAGGTCAACTGCTGACAAAACCAATCTAGGGCACCAGCCATATCTCAATAAACGTACGAGCCAATTTTGATATATAAATCTTTCTCGTACACATTCCACTCCATGGTCTATGTATACTAAAATACATGCCTCATTCTGTAGGACACGGCCTATTACCGGTTGCCACAATAACTGTCTAGGCCAGTGCCACAAAAACAATCTATTCCCACAGCCATATCTCAAAAAAACGTTCGAGCATTTTGATTAAAAACTTTCTGTACACATTCACTACATGGTCTTAGGTATACTAAAATCACAAGCCTCATTTTCTTATGCCAACGCCTTTTTCCGGAGGCACACATCGAGATTTTACAGGTTCAAGTGCTGACAAAAAACCAATCAATGGACAGCCATTATCTCAAAAACGTACGAGCCAACTTGATAAAATCTTTCTGTACACATTCACTACATGGTCTAGTATACTAAAATACAGCCTCCATTCTTAGGCCTCGGCCTAATTTCCGGAGTCAACTCGATTTTACAGGCTCTAGTGCTGAAAAAAAACCATTCATGGACAGCCTATCTATCAATAAAACGTACGAGCCAATTTTGTTTAAAACTTTCTGTACAACATTACACTACCATGGTTCTAGTATATCTAAAATGACAAGCCTCATTTCTTAGGCCCACGCCTATTTCTCGGAGCCACATCGAATTTTACAGGCCTTAGGAGTGCTGACAAAAACCAATCTATCGGAGATGGCCATATCTCAAAAACGTACGAGCCAATTTTGAATTAAAAACTTTACTGTACCACATTCACTACCATGGTCCTAGTATAACTAAAATACAAGGGCCATCATTCTTAGGCCACTCGCGTATTTCCGGAGCAGAGCCACCAATAACGTATTATAGGTCAACTGCTGACAAAAACCAATCTATGGACAGCCATATCTCAAAAAAAACGTACGAGCCAATTTTGATAAATACTTTTCATGTAACACTATTCACCCTACATGGTCTAGTATACTAAAATACTAAGCCTCATTCTTAGGCCTAGACGCCTATTTTCCGGATCCGACAATAACTTTTAATAGGCAAGTGCTGACAAAAACCAATCTATTTACAGCCATAATCTCAAAAAACGTACGAGGCCAATTTTGATAAAAACTTTCTGTAACACAATTCACTACATGGTCTATGTAATCACTAGAAAATAACAAGCCTCATTCTTTAGGCCACGGCCTATTTTCCCAGGAGCCTACGATCCGATTTTTACAGGTCAAGAGCCTTGACAAAAACCCAATCAATGGACAGCCATGTATCTCAATAAACGTACGAGCCCAACTTTGATAAAACTTTTCTGTACCGCATTCAACTACATGGTCCTAGTAGTACTAAAATACAAGCCTCCTTCTTTGGCCACGCCCTATTTCCGAGCCACCACATCGAATTACAAGGCACTAATGCTGACAAAAACCAAATCCATGGTACAGCCATATCTCAAAAACGGACGAGCCAATTTTGATAAAACTTTCTGGTACACATTCATCTACATGGTCACGTATACCTTAAAATACAGAGCCGCTCATTCTAGGCCACGCCTATTTTCCGTAGCCACAACGAGTTTTACAGGTCTAGTGCTTGAAAAAAACCAATCCATGGACAAAGCCAGAACACAAAATACTGTATCGAGCCAGACTTTGATAAAAACTTTCTGTACACATTCATCTACCATGGTCTAGTATACTAAAAATACAAGACCTCATTCCTTAGGCCCCCAACGGGGGCCACCCTATTTCCGGAGCCACAATTAAACGTTATATAGATGCCAAATGAGTGCTGACAAAAACCAATCTATTGGGAACCAGCCATATCTCCAAAAACGACCAGTACAGAGCCAATTATTGATAAAACTTTCTTGTAACACAATTTCTCACTAACATGGTCTAGTATATAACTAAAAATACAAGCCTCCAATGTCTTAGGCCACGCCCTTAATTTCCGGAGCCACAATAACTTTATAGGCCAAAACGTGCTGACAAAAAACACAATCTCATGGACAGCCACATATCTCAAAAACGTACGGAGCCAATTTTGATAAAACAACTTTCTGTTACACATTCGACTGTACATGGTCTGAGTAAACTAAAAATACAAGCACTCATTCCTTATGCGCCCACGCCTAAAAATATTCCGGGAGCCACAATAACTATTATCGGCCAAGTGCTGACAAAAACCAATCCTATGGAACAGCCATATCTCAAAAACGATACGAGCCAATTTTGGAATAAATACATTCTGTACACATACACTACATGGTCTAGTATACTAAAATAACAAAGACCTCATTCTTCAGGCCACGTATACACGCCTATTTCCCGGAGGCCACAATAAACTTTATAAGGGCCAAGTTGCTGACAAAAACCAATCATATGGACAGACCATATCTCAAAAACGTACGAGCCAATTTGTTTGATAAAAACATTTCTGTACACATTTACACTAACATGGTCTAGTATACTAAAATACAAGCCTCATCTCTTAGGCACACGCCCTATTTTCCGGTAGCCACAATAACTTTACAGGTCCAAGTGCTGACAAAAAAAGTTGAGAGTGTTATGACCAATCTATGGACACAGCCATAGTCTCAAAAACGTACGAGCCATTTGGATAAAACTTTCCGTACACATACACTACATGGTCTAAGTATCTAAAATACAAGCTCATTCTTAGCCAGACACGCCTATTTCCGGAGCCACAATAACTTTATAGGTCAAGTGCTGACAAAAAACCCAATCTATGGACAGCCATATCTCAAAAACGTACGAGCCAATTTTGATAAAAACTTTCGTACACATTCACTACTTGGCTAGTATACTAAAATACCAGCCTCATTCTTAGGCCACGCTATTTCGGAGCCACAATAACTTTAAGCCAAGTGCTGCAAAACTCAAGTCTATGGAACAGCCATAACTCAAAACTTACGAGCCCCAATATTTGATAAAACGTTCTGTACACATCACAACATGGTCTAGTATACTAAAATACAAGCCTCTTTCTTAGGCCACGCCTATTATCCGGAGCCAACATAACTTTATAGGCCAGTGCGGACAAAAACCAATCTATGACAGCCAAATCTTCAACAACTGCGAACTAGCCAATTTTGATAAAACATTCCTGTACACAATCACTACATGGTCTAGTCTACTAAAATACAAGCCTCATGTCTTAGGCCCACGCCTAATTCCGGAGCCACAATAACGTTTATAGGCCGACATTCGACAAAAACCATCTATGGACCGCCTATCTCAAAAACGTACGAGCCAAGTTTTGATAAAATTTCTGTACACATTCACTCCCATGGTACCTAGTATAACTAAAATACCAAGCCACATTCTTAGGCCACTCCTATTTCCGGAGCACAATAACTTTATAGGGCCTAGTGCTGACAAAAACCAATCTTATGACAGAGCATGATCTCAAAAACGTACGAGCCAATTTATGATAAAACTTTCTGTACACCATTCCACTTAACATGGATCTAGCTTACACTAAAAATACAAGCCTCCATTCTTAGGCCACGCCTCTATTTCCGGGAGCCACATCCATCGATTTTTACAGGTTCAATAGTGGCTGAACAAACAACCAATTCTATGGACCAGCCATCATCTCAAAAAAACGTAACGAGGGCCAAATATTTGATAAAACTTCGTACACATGTGCACTAGCATGGTCTAGTATACTAAAAAACAAGCCTCATTCTAGCCACGCCTATATTCCGGAGCCACAATGAACTATTATAGGGCCCATGTGCTAGGACAAAAAACCAATCTAATGGACGACCATATCTCAAAAACTACGAGCCAATTTATGATAAAACTTTCTGGTACAACATTCCACAAGGTACATGAGTCTTGTATACTAAAATTACAAGGCCTCATATCTTTAGAGGCCACGCCTATTTCCCGGGAGCCACAATAATCTTTATACAGGCCAAGTGCTGACAAAAAACCAATCCACTGGGCACAGGCCTATATCTCAAAAAACGTACGAGACCAAATTTTGATAAAACTTTCTGTACACATTCACGTACATGGTCTAGTATACTTAAAAATACAAGCCCTCATTCCTTAGGCCACGCCTATTTCCGGGAGCCACAATAACTTTATAGGCCAAGTGCTGACAAAAACCAATCTATGGACAGCCATATCTCAAAAACGTACGAGCCAATTTTGATAAAACTTTCTGTACACATTCACGTACATGGGTCGTAGTTATACCTAAATATACAAGCCACTAATTCTTAGGCCACGCGCTAAATTCCGGAGCCACAATAACTTTATAGGCCAAGTGCTGAGCAAAGACCAATCTAGTGGACAGCCATATCACAAAAAACGTACGAATCCAATTTTGATAAAAACGTTTCTGTTACACCTTCACTACATGGTCTAGTATACTTAAATAACAAAGCCTCATTCTTAGGCCACGACTATTACCGGAGCCACAATAACTTTATCGCCAGAGTGACTGACAAAAACCAATCTAAGGACAAGCCATATCTCAAAAACGTACGAGCCAATATAGAATACAAACATTCCGTACCCATTTCACTACATGGTCTCGAGATATAACTAAAAATACAAGCCTCATTCTTAAAGGCCACGCCTTAATTTTCCGGAGTCCACAATAACATTATTACAGGCCAAGTTGCTGACAAAAACCAATCCTATGGACAGCCTATCTCAAAAAACCGTACGAGCCAAATTTTTGATAAAACTTTCTGTACACATTCACTACATAGGTCTAGTATACTAAAATACAAGCCCACATTCTTTTAGGCCAGGCGCCTATTTCCCCCGGAGACAGCATCGATTTTACAGGCCAAGTGCTGACAAAAAACCAATCTGATCTAGTTATGTGCTAAAAAATCTCATCTAAATAACTAAACACACCTGGAAAAATCGTAGAGCATGATTAAGGATTAGCTCCTGAAGTATAGAATAGAATAGAATAAATTTATTTTTTGAAAATTATAACAATAACACATATTATGCATTGGGTTTAGACTAAATGTACAAACGAAATGACGAAACTTAAATAAAAAATTTAACATTCTGAAAAAAAAAATAAAACAAAAACACTCGTAAAATTAAAAGAAATTATTTCAAAAATAACTAGGGGCCTCTAGATGCAAGTGCCTGAAGAGAGGTATCCTTCTTTATTTACAAAAAATATTTTTTAGCTCAAAGAAAATTTTCAATAAAACTTTGATTTGTTTTTTTTTTAGAAGCTCCAAAAAAAAATTTGATATAAAGGGTGCTGCTCGCAGTTACAAAGCAATGAAAAACCACTTAAATAAATTCAAACTAAAATTTACTGTTACTTTCTTTAATTTAACTAGGAAATCTATGCAGAAAAGAAAATAAAATTTTATCAAAACCCCAATAACCACATATCTTTAAGAATGATTTTTGAAAATTAACTTTATATTCTCGACAACTAATAATTGAAGAAATTATACTAAACAATTTAGGTCCTCAAAAAAACAATAACTATTTGAAAAAAAAGCTAAGTTAGGCTTTGGGGAACTGGAATTGGTTTCTGCGTTTCATAATTTTTTTTTGATAACTATTATTTAATTCCTGGTAAATTGCCACTTATGACAAAAAAATATTTTTTAAAACTTTATAAACAAACATAATTATATAGGTTAAGGGGAAAGAATAATAAATTCAACAAAAAAGAGGCAAAGAATTTCTCCATTCTTTCGTTTTTCGTTTAATCAACCCCTAGGAATTTCTTTTGTTGATTAGAAGTGGCTTTAGATTTGTTTCATAGGCTCCAACCCCAACAAAATATTCCATAGACAAGCCTACTAATGACCAAAGAGAAGTACACGCAATCTTTAACACATCTTCAGTGGCAAATGTATGGTAAAAAAAATAAAAAATCTTAAAATATAGTTTAGTTTTTGCGTTTTAAAATTTCAATATGTGTCATCCAGATTTGATTTCACTATCTAGCATGACTCCTAAATATTTTAAATTTTCGCACTGGGATACAACAGCACAGTATCTGTTTGGCACAGAATGTTACTACACAAACAATTGACACATCAGATACAAAAAATTGAATTACTAAAAATTTGCTGATCTGTTTTTAAACTAAAATTGATTAACTTAAGTTTTCCTCTGGGCTTAATAACATGGTTATTTTTTGAAACAACCAACCACTTGCCGTTGCTTTAAAGGTCTTTAAATCAACTCTTGCTCTATATCATCCCAATTATTTTTCACATACGATAAATCTGTATCTTCTGCAAAAGATGTCATATTTCCATTTAAAATTTGAATCAGCAAAGATCATTTATAGTAGATTATAAAAAGTACTGGGCCTAAAACTGACCCATGAGTACGCCACATTGTATAAACCCGAAGTCACTAAAAGAATTATTAATTTGACACACATTGTTTTCTCTTTTGTTAAATAGCTAACAAACCAAAAAATAAATATTCCCCCTGAATACCACATCCGTATACCTTTTGTAAAAGAATTGTGTGATCTACAGTATCAAACGCTTTTTTAAAATCTAAAAATAAACCACTAACTTTCTGCCCTGAATTTAATTCCTTTATACACATTATCTATGAAGCTTTTTTAATGCTCTTCAGTATATAAACCTTACCTAAAAACCCAAAATTGATTTGTTGCTGAAAAAATTAGTTTTTTCTAGAAATGTAATTAGCTTTTTCTTCATTAAACTGTTCCAAACACTTTACAACTAGGTAGGAAAGTAAGAGAGAATGTCTGTAGTTATTACAGGTCGGTAAAGATAAGGCCCACTCTTATGTAAAGGAAATCACTACTGCTGTTTACAGAAAGTACTCATAAACTGTGTTTTAATTAAATAAACAGTGTTTATTAGGGAATATACTCAGTGATAATCAGCGTTAAAAATACTGATTTTTAAAGTCTTCTAGTATTTATAAAACGTTACAAAAATGAAATACGATTTAGAGTTTCTAGTATTTTAAAACGTTAACGAGAAAGGAAATAATGCTGTTTACAAGTACCAGTGTTTTACTCAGTATTCGCCGAGTAACTTGATTTGTTATGTAATACATCAAAAAATTG
>NW_025786414.1:0-17937 GCF_021130785.1 Homalodisca vitripennis
ACGATAAATCAGCAAGAAAAAACGTCCTTTGTAAATAAAAAAAACTTCTTAAGTTTGTAAAAATTTTGCAGTGGGTAATTATCACTTTCTCTAATGTGAATTTAGGTCCTAAAATATTTTCCTTCTTTCTTTTATATATATGGGATTTTTGAAAATGCATTAGAATACAACAAGACCATAGTTTCGAGATAAATAAACTTTAAATTTATTTCTCATGCCACTGATGAAATGCATAGAAGTACTCCTATTTATTGTTTGTGGTAAAGTGGGATGGTTAGCCAGTAGCAAACTTCTAATAAAGTTATAAATCATTAGTTACAATAAATAAACACACAACCTATTTACTCAGAGAGAAGATAGTTCTGTAGTTGCAAACTTTAATGTACAAGAGGAAATGTTTCCTGTCGCTATTGTCGACACTAGACCACCCATTGTGACTTCTTCTCACAAACAGTCACCCCCTTTTCAACCTGTAAATGTGCTCCTTATAAACATCACATGCAAGTACTGTACAAAATTATATAAAAGTTTCTCCATAAAAGTACGTAAGGAAACTGTTATCTTTTATTCGTGATTAGCGTCAATGTTCTGATGATATTTAAAATCATGAATTTTAATGGTATTATTGCTTTTTAAGAAAACTATACTTTCCCTACCGATTAAAATTTAAGTATAGCATATTAATATCGGTTAATATAGGGATAGTACACATTAGTTTTTTTCCAACTAAATGAATAAATCTACGTTAAATAGAAATATGATATCTTTTACGAAAAAAAAACGTGCACCTTCAACTTATATGTAGGCCTGGCAAAAACCCTTATTACTTATATCCATCATATACAGCTTCATATATCTAATATTAAAATTGTTTTCAAGAGCTTCAAATATGGTTATTACACATATTATATAGAGTGTTATTAGAACTGTATTTGTAACAAAATGCAATAACATTAATTATCTCATTTACTTGATTAGTTTTTTTCCCATTGCTCTAAATTAGGATACAGAAAATATGTAAAATAAGACGGAAAATGTTTAAGGAGTCAAATTTATTTGTTACATTTTTTTTTTTTTTTTTTTTATTTTTTTTGTTTTTTTGTATTTTTTTACAGTAGCGTTCTTATATTTAAATGAAATATTATTAATTGTCATGAAATCATTCTATGAAGGCAACTTTAACAAGCAATATAAATTAATAGTAATTTATATTATATTCACTTTTTAATAGTAACTTCCTATTTTAAATTTTTGTTGTAAAATAATTTAAGTTTTTCTTGGCAATTATTTGCAATTTGTTTAACACATTACTACTTCTCTTTTTTACTTATGAAATAAAACCTTTATTTATTATATTGCAAGGGAACTCCTTCAAAACGAAAGATGTATCTATGCATTCTGTTGCATTTATGACTACGTTATTTATGTATTAAGGAACATTATTACGATTGGTGTATATCATAACCAACACAGTCCTTTTGTTAATGAATACATTAATTAACTTTACTTGCGTAAATATTAATTTATGTATGTGCTGTGATAATAACCACTATTTTAAATGTCCGTGGAGTAAAATGAAACTCTGACTTTAACTGGAAAACCTGGGAAATACGGGAAAAAATGGGCTTGTGACAATCAAAACATTAATGTCTAACTTTTATGGAATTTAGTTTAATTTAGAATTGAGATAAAAAGGTGATTTAAAAAACTGTTTGACTTTAAATTTCTTAAAAACTTAATACACATTATCATTCATCATGTATTCTACATTATGTCTTACCCAATAATGAAAAGAAACTAAAATTGTAATGTAGGTGAGCCTGGAACAAAATTAAAATATACATATATTCAATTTCCTCCCCAGGGGCGAGGGGTGAATGGAAATCTCCGTCATGACTGCAAAATGATAATATATAATCAACACCAATTACAACGCATTTAGCTAAAAATCCATGGATGTTTTTTATGCATTACTTCTTTATGCATAATTATGGTTCTTGTATTTAGAGTGTACAAAGTTACAGGGCTGATAATGTTATAAACTACATATTGGTGATGGCCAATATAAACAGATGTGTCCCGGCCTACAATTAGTATCTTCACTCCCTGTGTGTGTCGAGGAAAGGTAGGGAGAAGCTTTTATATAAATTACCAAGACGCTTGATATTTGCACGTCGGTGCAGGAAAAAAAAATAGTATTAACATTTACAACTTAACTTTGCCACAACCAAATTGGCTGGTGTCAGAAAACCCCGCCAACGTCTGTATTATAGGTTATCTTGTATCATTCTTGTGTGCTCTATAATATGAAACAAAGCTTCTAACACTGATCATCCATCGCTGCTATAAAATAGTGTAGACATATATGTTATGAAAATAATTATTTAAAACTTACACGTAGATTAAAAAATATATCAGCTCTAATCACTCTATAGTCTACGGAAAATATTCACACTATGTTACATCTCCTATTTAAGCTTTTCACGTTAGTAGTCGGTAGGCTCCTCCGAATGTTAGGCTTCGCTAAAGCTGAGCAAAATTATTCTATAATTAATTTTTATAACAATATTGTATATAAACAGTTAGGAAACTGATTCTCTCTTTACACAATGTTTACTCATGGAGAAATACACCTATGCATTAAAAAAACTATATAATATAATATAAGCTTGAAATAATGCAATTGAAACCAAACCACAATGGGTTTACTTCTTGAAAAATAACTTGAAATTTTCATACAGATGAATTTCACAGTCCCATCAAAATTAGTTGTTGTTAATTGAAAGCTTCATGCAAAATTTCAGCTTTATAGGTCAGTTTTGGTTTTGAGATATCGTACGAGACAGACAGACAGGCAGCAAGTAGGATGTTAACCAGAAAATATACATTTTTTTCCCATCCTCACCGAATGATAGCTTCGCTAAAGCTCAGCCCAATAAGTCCGAAAATGGTGTTGTAACTATTTCCTTATTCCTAATATAACACACTATTTATCGTTTTAAATGATAAAAAAAAAATCAAATTCATTTTAATAAGACATAAAAACATAATAAATATTTTTTATTCCGTTTACCAAACAAACTCTGTGGCCTGCTGCGTGGTAATATCGAAAGAAGAGATTGATTCGTAACTAAGTGATTATCCTAGGGTATGGGATACGTCACATCAAAGTCCCAATATTGCAGTAAATAATTAAGTCACAAATCATAGTTTAGAATGACTAATAAAATTGCGCTGCTTTATTTTAATTTTATATTTGCAATATCATTTTTACAGACTTGCAGGGTTTTTTTATTAATGTTGTTATAAAGTACAATAAGATAAAGGCCCAGAGAGCAGCGCTAAATATCTAAAACTATTGACCCAGTTTTATACATGCCAAAGTAGAAGTAAACGGCCACGTCTCGTGTCGTAAACAGTCAATATGTTCAAATATGTATCTTAGGTAATTCTTGAGATGACCGTGCATAGTTCAAATAGACTCGAGAGATGATTATAAAATTGAAACGTAAATGACACTTTCAATACATACAACTCCATCTATCATTAGTAAATAAAGTTTTTCATGGCACAAGTCTACATAAGATATTCATTTCTTCGATTATATCGTAAGCTTGACCAGGTGGCATTTACTGCACTCCGATGGGGGGGGGCCCCTATTCCCGAATTACAGATTTCTGTTCATGTCTTTAAATTAGATTTCATTATAAGTCATTTTAAATAATAAAGGTCACACCAGCCCCCTATTTCAAAATTAAAAATTCATAATTATATTTTGCATGGGATTAGTTAGGCCCATAACACGTATTAGGCCTACTATGTTCACATGTTTACAAATTTTCTAATGATTTTGTTGGGTTTTTCTTACAAACGTATTTATTTTTGCGCTATTTTATTTGTTGGAGTCAATGGTTACCGATAAGGAACAAATGTAAACAAATATTTGCTTTTTTGATGCCTCAGCTATATCCCATGGGGTACGTAACATGTATCTTCATCCTTCATCGGGTTGTTTCTTGTATAGAAGTGAAGGTTCATGAACACATTCAAGTCTACTATTTAATTTTGTCAAACGATAAAAATATTTGATACATGTTTTTTCCAGATATCACGTATCGCATGAGTCAGACCGGACTTAATATCTTAATTTTTGCATCCCGAGTAGGGTAAAACTTCGCCAAAGCTCAGCCAATAACGGTCAATCTAAAAATAGACAAGGAGGTTAACGTTTAATTCAAAAAATTCTCCAAAATGATTATCAACGATTACAACGATTCTTTTTAAATGCATACCATACAAAACATATTGTTAAGCACTGTATTACATGTTGCAATTGGTTGTTTTGCTTAATAACACAGGTGAGGAGTACGCCACACCTCGTGTACCATGAAAAACAGGCTTCGTAATTCAATGCAAAATTTAAAATTTCTTTTCAGTTATTGGCAATAAATTTATAAGGTAAAAGATTATTTTTTACATCTTTTGGGCAAAAGAAAAGAGAATTATAGTCTTTTTAATGGAGTGGATTAAGGGGACTGACAATACTCTTCAAATTCCAAACAGATGTACTATGGATACATCGTAGAAAAAAGTCAGTTTGGTCTATGTTTGAAAAATCAACTATCAAAAAAACGTTGCAATAGTTACGCTAAATGGAGTTTATACAATGTTAAAATCTCATCCAGTTATACTGAGGGATTGTTTAAAAAACTTATTTATTCTCATAATTTTCTCGTTACTATCATAGACAATTTTCGCTAACGTTCATAAAAAAAATTACCATAGGGTGGCAACCACTCACAATCTAAACTCAGTATTCCTCCATATTGAAATTTTAAATTTTCATGCACAAATTTCAAGTTTAGAGTTCAGTTAGTTTTTAAAATTTATCGCTGAGGACACACAGGAGAGTATAGTTTCCCCAGAACAGAAAATTAAACGGGATTTTCTCGAAGCCGCCCACTAATGATAGTCTTTAGCTCAAGCTCAACTAAATAAACTGAAATAAATTATTGTTACTTAAACTCCTCTTTTACAAATATTTGGTATATACAGGCGCATGTCAGAATATTTGTAATGTGTGAGGACCAAGGAATGAAAAATTTTGGCATTAAAAATAATAATTAATTAATTTTGACCATAAATTCCTGCAAGTTATGAGTATATTACTGGGTGAAAGAAAGGAATAATTATAGCCCCAAAATCTCTTTCCCATCTTCCTAGTATATGAAGGAAAAAATATTAGTTAACCGGAAAAGTAAATGGGCTAGGGAATGATGCAGAGAAATTACTGTTAAGATAAACCTATATTGTTTATATATGACCTCATATGAAAGACTTATTTTAACAACGTTATCGAAAATGAAAAACTTGTATGTAAAGAATGTAAAAAATAATCATTATATATATATTATATATACTATACCGGGCGGGGTGACGATACCCCAAGGTGTGTGAGTTTTTTTAAAAGTGATCCAATAGCTAACTTTTTTAATTACACGAGGCTTAGCACCCACACTTTAAATTTGGAAAAAACTTGCCTCAATTTTAAGTTTCACTCAAGGGATTACACGTTTCCAAAATTTTTTTGAAGATGGCCTGCCATTTTCCAATAATGGCGACCAACTTTTAAAAAAAATCTTTTATTATGAAACACCCTGTATTTTATGTTGTTTTTTAGATTCTACTCCTATCATAAATAAGACTTTGGTTTTGCTTTGGAGAAGTTTATTTCAATATCTCTAATGGTTTCAGGAAGCTACGCTGAACTGGAAGTTTTCATCATCAGTCCTAAAAAAATCAGAAATGAACTTACAAGTCCACGTAGCTAGCTCCTGAACACATTAGAGATTATAGAAAAAAACTTTTGAAAAGCAAAAATGTTTCTTATTTTGTTAGAGTAGAATCTAAACAACAACATAAGAATACAGAGTGTTCCATAAAAAGATTTGTAAAAGTTGGCCCGCCATATTTGGGAAAAAATATATAGAAAACTTCCAACTCTCCTTATGATATTAAAGATTTATATATATATTATAAAACAATGATACTTTTTTGTTTATCCAATTCGGTTCAAATTGGAGTATTGTAAAAAAAAAATAAGTTAACTGTCGATTAAAATATTTCCTTCGTTATCTTTAAAACCATATACATACATATTGTAATGAGGTTCATTAATAAACCCGTTAAAAAAAGTCTAATTAGTTTATTTTCCTTCTGTCGGGGGGGGAGGTTGTAATCTTAGGGTCCGCACAAAGGGATAGAGGGAGGTTGTTAATCAGCAGAACAGGTCGCTGGAGCAGAAAAGAGTCGTACTACGTGAGCCAGAGAAGTTAACAAGTACAGTGGAGTTCTGGGAGAGTGTCCTACAAAACAACTAGATTACATTCCTCTCTTGTCTCTGAGCGTGAAGTTTAGTCCTTTAGCTTGGAAGGAATATTAGTAATACCTGACAGTACTGAAATACCTAATAGAAGATGGGCATTTTAACGTTTACTTACAATACGAAAAACGATATGTTTTTAATTTCACTTAACATCCTAAATAAATTCGTGTGGATTTGGAAAAATAAATCCCTATTCTGAATAAAACACAAATTCTTCATGTAATTGCACTTTTTTGGGAGCAAGCCAATCAATATTTAGTTTTGTACATAAGAGAGTGCATATGGGAGTACATGTAATCTTGAGAAAATAAGAATTTGATTTATTTATTCTACTTTATTTATATTATTTATTTATTTATTTCCAACGGGACATACATCCATTTTTACATTTCAAGATCCATAGTTTCAAGAATCAATAAATTACACACTTAAACCTAAATCCTCAAAAAAATTTACCTCAACAAAAAAACATCAACAAAAACATGTGAATTGACTGAAAGGAATATTATTACATAATACTCTAATATTACTCTAATACAAGGCATGATATATGCTAGAATAAAACCGTATTTAAAATGTTTTAAAAAAACTATTAACGAAACTACCATAATGAAAGAACGGCAACAATTTAAAATAAACTATAACAATAGATGAACATAACATAATAACCAGAAATAAACTTAATAACGAGTAACAACAGAAAAAATCATAATAAAACTATAAAAATAATATAACAGCGGATATTCGTAAACAGTTGAGTGTTTCAAAACAGCAGACAGTTAAAAAAATAACAAATGGTAAATAGAACAAACTATGGAACATAACCATATAAACCGAGAAAGGAAAATGAACAAACATTAAGGACATTAAGTGGAGAGGCATTTACGTTGGCAGCACTGCACCTTTCACTTTTCCACTTCAATGATCTCACGCCATCATGGAACAGGTCCGACAGTTTTAGGCCAGGTTGTTTGCCGGCCCTCTGCAGGCCGATGGCCACCGTGCTGTTTTGCCATGCATAGTTTGTGCCATAGTGTTTGCCTGATGAAGAGAGGCTCCATTGGAAACGAGTGGCTGGATGGTGTCTTGGAAATTGAGGAGGTTGGAAGGACGTCCGGGCAAAACCATCTCACCGTTCACACAACCTTATGGGAGAAGAGAAACCACTAAGTCGGCTACCAGTCCTGCGAGTATCACAGAATGTTTCCCAGTTTAAAGACCTGGTCGTACATATCATCAATTTGGTTACTTTGTTTGGTATTGGTATCCATTTCTGACACCCACCAAACGGATGAAACGGATGCCGCTGAACTTCGTTCAAGATACATCACAAAGGTAGACTTTTGGTGTGGGATTCGCAAACCCACAGTCGATCCATATTTCCAGGAATTCTGGGCGTACCCAGGGCACAGCTATATGTGTTCCCTCAGGGCTACCATATTGTGTTATATGTTTTAGAAAAACGGGAGCAGATAAAACCCAAGCATTCTGTTTGCCTTCGAGCAAATATTATGAACGTGAGCCTCAGGGCCTACAAAAATTCTGTGTCAGAGTAATTACCCAAATCTTCTCACTTCATTTACTTTCTAGCGATGGTTTTCTTCTCCTTTGCAACAAGTAATTGTACATTATAGGCGAAAGTGCAAACGGTGATAAATGATATGGCTTCGACCATTTCCCTTGGCGTTTTAGTGACCATTTTTGTTTATTTTTTCAAGCACCATTCATATACGCCATGAAGACTATCTTGAAGTGATTCACAATCCGCAACATGAGAAATCTGTGCTGAGGTCATAACGTTTGACATTCGTCCGCAAAACACGATAGGCCAGTCCACTGTTGATATTCAGAGGAAGATCGTTTATAAAGAGATGCGGATGCGTAAGAGGGGGATAAAGGTCCAATGATAGAAGCCCTGCGGGGAAACACCCGGACCGAATAGTGAGATAAACTCAGAGGATATTGAGCCAAGCCAAACTTCACTGCAGAGCCTGCGCTCAGCAAAGGTAACTCGTACATGCCAACGAACTGAAATGTCAATCGAAATTCTAACCAACAGCGCATGAGATTTTTCTTGGAGTAATAAGGCATGGTCAACAGTGTCAAAGGCCTTGGAAAAGTCTAAATATATTGTATCCAGCTGTTTGCCATTAGCAAAAGCATTTTGCACCTGATTCTGGAGTACCATTAAGTTTGATAGAGTCGACCTTCCTGGTGAGAAAACCGTGTTGCTGAGGACAGGTTAACTGAGCAATCCTAAATCTTATTCGATCAAGAATAGATCCTCAAAAACTTTGGATATCGCTGAGAGAATGGAAATGGGCCTGTAATTTGAGGTGGATGTCAGTAGGTCCTGATTTATGAATGGGGACCACGTAGGCTGCTTTGAACGCCTCAGGAAAAATTCCCATCGCAAGTGAAGTATTAAATATGTGGCAAACTGGAATGGCCAAGATGCTTCTGCTGTACTTGAGTACCCCTGGTGGAATCCCATCAGGGCCCAGCCCTTTTTGTCATCAAGGTTTCTAAGCTTCTCCAATACTTCTTCAGGGTGAACTCATAAGCAAACTCCGTCACCGAGATGGTAATATCCGCTTGGAACAAAGACCTCCGTAGGCTTCGTGAAAACCGAGGAGAAGAAGTCCTTGAATGCTTCACACATCGCAAGAGGCTCCTCAGCAACGACTCCATTGTGAACAATCTGAGAGGGCACAGACGAAGATTTTCTTGTGGAATTGACATGACTCCAAAATAAACGGAAATTGTTGGGGATTCCAGCTTCCACCCTTTGTATATGCTGGCGATAATCCCAGGCAGCCAAGACCCTACACTTGCTCTTATATTAGCGAATCTGGAATAATTAGATGCTGACGGAAAGTGCTTTGTATTTTTTATGTAAACATTTTTTTGTTATATATTAAGTTTTTTTAAATAAGGTGAAAACCATTTAGGAAACGGAGAGTAGCCAATTCTTCTTACTGGCGAGTTAGCCTTTACTATATTGGAAACTGTAGAGATAAAGGAATTTGTTGCCCTGTTAAGGTCTGAGTTTGGACAGTATTGCATGAAAGTCAGTAGTTAACAACGAGCGATGAACATTCATAAGGTTACACCTTTTCAGATCATATATCTGTCTTTTGAATGGAATGAGATTGGTTGATATGTCGGTAGTGGATTTCAAAGGATAAGGTGGGGTGGTGTCTCTCCTCAACCGGCAGCAGATTATCGCTCTCCAGTGATACATTAATATCTTTATTAGAACTCAGAATCAGGTCCAACATGACGTCTCTGCTGTTATAGATTTTGATTGATTTGGTAAAGCTGAAACAAGTCCATCAGTGACCGTACCACTCTTGACGCTGGGGAATGCGTACCAGTTGACAAACCATTCCAATCAATCCCGGGAAGGTTGAAATCACCCACGAACAACCACCTCATCGAAATCTTCGCCCCGTTGACATTAGTGCCTCTATTGACTGTAACAAACTATTGTATCTGGAGGGAGGCTGCTGAGGAGGGATGATAACAAGCTACTAGGAGCCATGAGGTGTATTTGCAGGGCTTAAGCTCAATAAGAAGGTGCTCAATATCATTGATTTCAGAGTTAGAGTTGAGTTGAGTTGATAGCATCCCTGATGGCCACCATTACTCACCCACCCTTACCAGACTTAGAGCTGCTCAGTGGAGACCTATCACATCTATAAATTGAGAAATTCTTAGGCAACACCTCAGCATCGTCAACGTCAACTGACAAGTTTGTCTCTGCCAATATGACAACGTCGAAGTTAGACATAGTAATTGAGGACTTGAATTCATTCAGTTTGCTTCTCATTCCATTCACATTTTGATAGTAAAAATAAGTATGACCGTTGGATGAAACTAGTTTTTTGTCTTCTTAACTATCATCGGCACCCCATTCTGATACTTAATTGTTAAATCCTTCTCCCCATTCCTTTCTCTGACAGCTAGAGAATTTCGAAGTTCTTGCAAGTGATATCTCTCCTTGACAGTTCGATCACGGGACACTTCAACAGCACTGGTCAGGGAAAAGACTGCTAAGTTTGGGAGAATCAAAATTTTTAAAGAAGCTGATGGCCTCACTTGTGTCACCAAAGGAAACCTTCATCGGACGAGGTTTTCCGGGCTTTCCCTTTACCAATTCGAACTATCTTACTAATATGAAGGTCACTCACTTGGAGGACTTTGAGGACGTCATCCATTTTTCCCTTATCATGCTGTATTTTACTCTTGATATCTATATCAGACGATTCGGGTATGCCATATAGTATAGCATTCTTTGAGCGCTGGTTCCGATCATTAACTTCAGCAATGACAAGTTTCCGGAATCAAGAAGTGGCTTATCTATTCTTTTAATATCATTTTTTATATCAGACAGCAAGGTGATGAAATCAATTGACTCGTTTAAGCTAAAAACTCCTTGGCTCAAGCTGGGATGATAATTGGTCTCTCAATTTTACCTACATCCGACCTTTATGGCTTCAAATATCCATCGGAGACACACCGCCTAATCCCTGTTTCAATTTTTCTCTGTCCAAGCCCCTCGTATTCTGTCCATCAGTATGTTTCACGCTCGAAGTTAGAGCCACTATGGGGTCATCAGTTGACGGTTTTAACAGTCTCACTCGCTGCCTACAGTGCCATTTCTTTGTTTAAGGTCCTTGGAGAATTGAAGTGTACCTCAGTTTTAGTTAAGTTCACGCAAGTTCGGTTGAAACCACTACCAGCGCTTACAAACCTCCGTTCACAACGACAATGCCCTACTCTTTCAGAATCCAGAAACTAGGTTCTCATAAAAAAAAAAAAACACAAAGCCAATGACAAGCGGTCTGGAAGCATATGGCCATTATGTATAGCGATTTGTAGTTCAAACAACTTTAGGAAAGTAGACGTATAATTTTTGCGAGATGTACCTCGATCTCTGGAGCTACTTCGATCCACCCCAAAAAGTTTTTTGGATCAAACTCAATCTATGAGGACAGAGAATGTTCCAACATAACGTTTTTAAGTATAGTTAACTGCAGGGAATAGAACCGAAAGATGATTCCAGGAAGGCAGTGGCGAAAAAAGATGTACACTCACGATATATTTTGTATTATGGGAGTTGAGGCAATTGTGAGTGGACGTTACCGTTACCGCCACCCTGCGTTAATGACATTTGATCTGTTTAGTGTATTTGCCTGCCATGAACACGATAAGTGAGATTGCCAGTCCAGGAGGAGTTGAAAACAAAAGTTATTGTGCAGGAAAGGATGTTAGATTGCTTCTATGAAGGAACAACAAAATATTTCAGTGACAGTGGAAAAACTTAACCGAAAACCAATAACCGAGTTCAAGCTGTGCACAGAGTCCCGAACAAAATAGAACAAAAACAAGGTAAATTAACCAAATATAAACCGAGAAGCAACAAATCACGTCCAGGTCACCACTTTATCAAGCCATCCCGACTTAGATGTTTTGACCTTAGGCAAATCTAGAGGCGGAATGCTAAAATATGTGAAGGCCCTAAACATATATATTATCATATATATTTCACGTATAAATGAAGCTTCCACCCATGGTATTATCTATGTTTCCCTACATTTTAACTATTTGGAATACCTATATAGCTTTGAATTATCATTTATGAAAATAAAGCGAAGGAACTACAAAAATTGTCCATTTCCGATTTCGTAATCAAATACACGTAAGTATGGTACACCCACACTGTATATTTAATTAAAATTAAGTAATTAAATTGGGACACCAATACCAACCTAAAAAGTAATAAATTCCGTTTTTTTTTTTTGGTTTTGTATGACTATAATCAGTAATAAATTAATAGGAAATTTTAATTATAAAAACCAATCTTCATTACTATATTGGAAAATGAATAGTTATTATAAAACAGGGTTTTGAAATACTTTTATTTAAAAATGCCACAGTTAAAAAAAATTACGTGATATCGAAATTTAAACTGAGCTCAAGAGAAGGTTTTTTGATTAGATGTTTAGTTCAAAAATAAATTAAGAATTACACACAAAGTACATTTCCATCTAGATAAACTTCCGTCTTGTCTCTTCTGGTTTCCATTTTTTGGGACAAATACACTTTACGTTTTTAACTGATTATTCTACGTAATTAACATTTTTTTTAAACTGGCTTTTTAAAAAAAATCTTCGTAATTAGGTTCTTCAATATGGTGGCCCACAATAACAATGTTTTCTATTTTAAATAACTGAAAAAATGCGTTATTTTATTTTATATTTTATGTGTAATAGTTAAAATCAATATGAGCATATGGGCAACCAATCTGTTTGTAAACCTCCTGCTAAATAATAACAGAATAGGGAGAGATTTTACTGACGCGCCATCCTCTCAATTTAAAAATAAACAAATCGTATTTTAAGTGCCGTGTAACTGCAGATTTAATGAGCCGCTTAATTATCGTTACTAAAAGTCTACAATGACCTGCTCATTACTGTCATGGTTGAACAATTGTTGCTACATATTGTTCTCAAATGGCACTGCAACATATATTTTCCGAGTTGGATCTTAACATCCTAATTTTTATTTGTTTGTGTATGAGAAAACTAAATACTAACGTTATTAAGGATACAATGTTTTGCTAATTAAAATAATATATATTTTTTTACTTGAAAAATGAGTTTGAATTACTACAGAACATGGATTATACTTAATCTGGGCAGTTACTTACTTTTCCTTGTAATTACAGTTAGACCCGCTTCGCAAAAAAATAAAATTGTCCAAAGGTGCCAATTTTGGAACATCTTATCTCTAAAATGATGTACTTGAAAATAAAAATAACATTTTACAAAATCAAACCACAATAGCGATCTGCACACATTTTATGACCAATTTAAAAACCAAATTTCCGAAATATAAACAGGAGTAGTTTATAAAAATGTCTTTTACTTATTGTCTTAACCTATTTCAATAAACCACCAAATTAATAAAACAGAACTCATAAGAAATTGATCAACTATTGCTCTAAATTTGGTCCTTAAATTATGAAAACAAAATAATACAAGGCATGAGTATCAACCACACCGCACGTCCGCATAACAGGCTTCTCCGAGGTTGGATTAAAAACTTGCAAATGTATAGCTGGTAGCATTCCTTCAGACGTTCTGCCGGATATAAACAATTAGAAAGTACGGAAAAACCACAAGAATGAGTCTATATCCGTTTTTGGTAGACAAAAAGAGAAACTGTATCAGCCCTACTGAGTCATATAAAATTCCCAATAAAAGCTCAGCCAAAACTCCACACTTAGGCACAAACATCATAAAGACTCATACTTATGTATATGGAACCATAAAATTTTCACGTCAACAAAGAATTCTCGAGGATATTTTAACACCACATAATCGGATCATCCTTTTTGTTATTTAATTAAGGAATATCCATAGCGGTGCTTAAAAAATAACAGTTTTCGGTTTAAGTAGGGAGGGCTTAACTACAACGCAAGATTATGGGGTACGCTGATGTTGAAATAATTCTCACATTCAACATGACCTTTACATTAGAACCAACATTAGACTATGTTGTTATGTATAATGTTTTTTATATTAAAATGTTGCCATAAACTATATGAAATATTGATAATTTAAGCGTAATTTCAACAAGACTTGCTCAGTAGCAGCAGATGTTTTCTTTAACGGACACTCGCTCCGTTAAATTTTGTAATTGACATTAGAGAGACGTGGGTTAAACGTTTGTGCCAGCTGTGAATTACAAGGAGCTGAAGAGGCAGCTGGTTTAACCCGAACGTACAGATCCCCGTCTTTTTGGTACCTGAATTAAAGCACCATAAGACACATTCAACCTCCATTTCTTGAAATTTTATATCCCGTCACTAAAACTTTTATAACTTACAAACAATTGGTAATGGATTATGTAGGATAGAAATTTTAAATAAGAAAATAATGTATAATTTTTCGAATTGGTCGGCCAAAAATGTTTTAAGGGCACATTTCACATAGGTTTTAGTTATTTAATCACTTATATTATTTGAGGTTTAATTATTGTTCCATAATATTCGCTGCTATGTTCAATACAAAATTACATTCAACCTTGATTCTAAACCAACAGTATAATGTGTCTAATTGTATTTAAAGGTGGTTGGTGCAACCAAAAAAATCTCATTTATTTTTAGTTATTGTCCAGTTATTGGACCATATGGAAAAGTAATTTTTTATTAATTCAATATGTACAAAAATTAAAATTAGCCACAGTTTGCCTACAACGTTTGTAGAATTTTTTTATAATTTAAATGGCTTTAAGTAAAATCTTAAATTAAAGGTGTAATTTAATTTTATTTTTGGAAAGTTTGTAATTTCTTTTTAAAATTACGCCTCAAAGATGGGAGGTAAAAAAAATTGGAAAACCTTCCTGCCTTTTTAATCAAGCTGTATGTTGATAATTTAACTAAAAACATACATAATATTTTTCCGTAGTGTAAATGATTACACGTTTAAATTTCAATAGTTTATAATATTGAAAGTGTGTTATTTATTTGAAATAGCCTGTGTTGTCTTTACTTAACTGTAACGTACAATAAAACTTTGAATGGATTAAATATAATAACTTAACAGAGGAAAAATCGCATTAATTTATAAAATAAACTGTGTTTTATTAGATGAGCTTTTTGCGAAGACCTATTACTCGTCAGGGCCTTCAAAAACTTTTCAACTTCGGTCCACAAGGAATATCTCGAAAAAGAAACTGGACATAATTAGACTCGAAATCCGTGCATATGTCAGCTAAATTTTTATTTCAGGAATATAGTTTCAATTAAGGTGTACATATTACTCCTATGGGATTTGGCTCGGCATTTAGTTGAATATCTTTTACATCGGTTGTAATTCGTTTCACGGCGATGGATACGAGGAAATAGTCAGAAATACATTAAAATTGTAAATAAAGTTACAAGCACTAAATAATAGCATTTTAAAAAGAACTGTTAGATTTGTTTAACGTTTTTCTAAGAAAAACTTCATTTTTAATGAACTAACGAATGCTCCCCCTGATTAGTGCATCCAACGATGGATTGGGTTTGGCTGACCGTCGTTTGAAAGTATATCACTCAGTTAGGTTCTTTATGGGTTACTGTTATTATTTAATTACTTACTTACTACTACTCCTGTGGCCACTACGAAACCCAGATGGTTTTTGACCTCGCCAACAATGTCTCTCCAAACTTTCCTCTATCTTGAGCCACTTCCAGTGTAGCGCCAATCGTTCTTAAAAATCCTTCTCCACCTGATCTCTCCATCGCATCCTAGGTCATGCCCCAATGGGCCTCACTCACCTCTGGTTCCCCTCGCCCACACTCTTCTTTATCATTTTATCTTCTCCCCTACGGGCAAAAATGGGCCCCATCCATCTCATTTCTTTTACCCTCCTGATCAGTTGCAATCAACCACATCTGGGATCATTGGGTATTATTTCTCTTAATTCTCTGTTCTTCCTTCTTCTGATCCGCCATAATTGTCTCCTTCTATGAAACCGGCCAATTATTTTAATGTAACTATTAAAAATTTAAATTAATTTTAAAATCATATATTGGTCCCTTATAATGTGGCTGAGCATTCGCGCAGCATATGCACTACGTGGCCTAAGAAATTTTCATATCTGTGTGTCTTATCCTACGATATTTTGAAAAAATCCCCTGACCTATAAAGTAAAGATTTTGCTATGAAGCTTACATTTTTAAACATGAAAAACACTGAGGTTTAAATGATAATACGAGGGTAATTCGGAAATTAAGATCCGATTCGCGTTTAACCCCCCAGTACAAATGTTTAAGCAAAGCAGCGAAATGCTCATGGCGCCCTGACTTCCCCAGCATGCATTGCGCGCAGAAAGACGCCATTTGCAGTGAAATTCCGTTTTAGTCTGGCTGGTTGTCCTGGTTTGTTGCCTTTTTTAAAATGTTTAAAACTATTGAACGGTTTCCCGCCGACTGTGAAATAAAGGTCTGGTGGATAACGGTTTTTTGACAGCAAGGAACGTTTTGTAAATCCTCGTACATTTACACTCCAAAGGATTAAGCGGAATAATGTTTTACCTGATTGTTTACCTAGGTAAGCATGATGACAACGAGGAATAGAAAAGTAATTATCTCTTTCGCTTTCTTATACTGTCCTTAATATAGTTGCTTTACAGGTGAATTATTGAGGTTTATGAAAGGTGCGATTTAGTTTTTCTTACTACGTATGTAACATTAATTTTATTTAACCAGAGTTATTGTGTTTTAAAAATCACAAACTTTAGAATGTTTATACCTTACTATACTAATGGCGTATATTAAACATATCAATAAAATATTTAAAACAAAAATGTTTGTAATAGCCGAAAACACTGAACTACGATACATTACTTTTATAATGACCTCTAGTTTTTTTATAAGAATCATGTTATTCCCTTAATACAGTTTCACAGGGATCCAAATTCTACTCAAGGTAGCTTGTTGTGTTTTAAGTTTTAGCAATTTTGTTTAGTGTGGATTTATAAGCAAACAAATGGCGATTGCTAAGAGGTTGAATTAGAAAACAAAAAAGGACACTGCAGAGTATACAAAATTAAAAGTTAGAGCAATTGAGGTAGTACTAATAAATCGCTAATTTATTCAATTAATTATAAGAGGAGCTTTTATTAAATGTTTTCTGAGGTTATAGAAAAGAAATAAAAGTTGATTTTCGATATCTTTTTAAAAAAAAATTATTTTAAAACTATTTAGACTATTAGCAACTGTTTGAACACTCTATGAACATATTACAAAACAACTAGCTTTAGTTGTGTTCGAAATAAAAATACAATTTAGATTGCAAATTTTATTAAATCGCAAACATATACTGACCATCTACAAAAATAAATTAACCCAATCAGCTAAAATGTTTCCATATTAATTCTGATCAAATTATATGTGCTATTGTACTATCAAGATATTGTGGCTCAGTTTTATGAGTAAACTGATATTTTTATGTTACTGATAAATTTTTTTTTTTGTAAGTTTAAATAAGCTAAAAAACGAAATATCTAAGCTGTTAAAGGAGCTGGGAGTCCTCTAAGGACCGTCCTCTAAACAAATCTAATTAGAGGGAAAATTAAATCTTTTTCAGCGCTCTTTCTTCGCCTGCATTCCTTATGCTCAGAGAAGATGTTACTAATCCTCAAACACCTTGTAATGTTTCCTTATTAATTCTTATAGAGTAATTGGGGGTGGCTTATTTATTCAACATGTTATTCTACTTATCCAAAATTCTTTTGGTTTTTTATTGATATTTAATAATTTTTACTTTTACCGATTAAATAATAATAAGAAAGTGTACAGTTTTCCAATAAAAAAATGGGTTAGAGAATGAGACATAGAGTTTTTGTATATCAAACAGCCACTCTCCCATAATTCTGCGTTTTAAAAATAAGGGCACAAAAGTCCACTGAAGTTCAACAACCTGCTCTTGTATAGGGTAAACTGAAATCAATTCACCTGCAGCTATCTCTTTAAATAACTGTAAGTAAATGGATTA
>NW_025786415.1:0-17907 GCF_021130785.1 Homalodisca vitripennis
TACTCATAGGCTAGTGGCTATATAACTAAAAAGCCAAAATTATTAAATGAACTACATATAAAAAATGTTTAAACTTATCTTAAACATGTCGATAGATTTGGATACAAACAATTTATTTTTTATGTAAGAGACACAATGGATTTAGAGTGGGTATATATTTATTAAGCTAGAGTTAATGGAGAGACTTTTCTTTAATAAGCGGCCTACATTCATTAGTGAATTGTTATTATTGAATTATTTCATGTTATATAATAATCGTATATGACAAGAATTATAATACATGACAATTATAACTTAACAAAAATAACACATTACAATTTTTAATCTCTTTTTAAATCCTCAACTTCTCTTGACTGCCAAGAACTTTCATCAATTTTTTATCTCACAAAATATCCTCATTTATCGCCATTTACAAATTCTCAAAAATTAATCACCTACTTCTTTTGTTTACATTAAACATTACTATAACTAATAAGATTAAATCATATGTTAAGTTAAATAAATTGTAATATTGAATTCTTCATTTCATAAAAACAATCTAAACGTTCAATAAAAAACAACTGGATAATGAATGTAAGCCTACTTATTAAAGTCTACCCTAGTTAATAGCCTATAATTTGAAATCGGATTGAAGTCTGCATGAATATCTTGGACAAGTACTATAGCGTTTTGTGTAAACTGAATAATCCATTAAAGGATTGTATTGATTTTTTTCCAATGTTTGGTTACTTAATCATTTATCAATTTGGCCCCAAGGTGTTAGATAATTCTGATTTTACCAACTATCCTTTAAGTTATTTATAAAGGTATGTAGATCTGGAATAAAATACGTTTTATGTGTATCTAAAACAACCAAAGCTGTGCTATTAAAAAATTTGTAAGAATGCTTGATATATTATATATTGGGGGACTTGAATAGAATTACTCTAAATTGTTTTATTTTCGGGCTGTGAGATAAGCTTGGCGGCCTACCCTCATTATTCGGTTGTTTGTATCGAATGGTTTGATTGTTGTTTTTATCAGAAGAAATAATTCGATATTACATTTTATCTAGCTTACCATATAATTTCAACTTATTACTTAGTCATTTTAATGTAAACAGTAAACAGAAAGAAGTAACTATGTTTTGGAACTTTGAAAATGACAATAAATATTAAGAAATTATGAGGGATGTTTCTCACAACGAGATTCAACACGTGGGTTTGGCTCTTGGGAACCCACGTGAAGAATTCTTTCTTCTATTTCATAAAAGCGATTACTCACTGCAATCAAGCTGGTCAAGCTATAAAAATTGGAAAGTTTCTCTGACATGTAAGTCTAGGCCATAATTAAGTTTGTTGTTTTGTAATTTTATTGTTAAATTTATGTTATTAAAATTATAATTTACAACATTCTGTTGTTACGGTAATGTATTATGACTCTTATTCTGTACGATTATTGTATAGTATTGAAGTTGGATGATATATCGAATTTTTCAACAATATCAATCGAATAACGTGTGTATGCCGCTTATTAAAGTCTCCCCTCTGGATGGAATACAGAAAAGGTTTTGGCCTACCTATATTTTTCATAATATAGATATATCACCTTACGTAACTAAGCTTATGGTAATGAAACTTATACTTTGTGGGCTGCAGTATAATAAGCGGTCATTACTACACTCTAATCGTTAATATTTTTGATTATTTACACTATCAAACCATAAATACTGAAGCCACTTTGTGATCTGATATAACATAAAAACATGATATAACATATTTCATTGGCTTTAAGAGGTTGGTCTGCTGCCGAACACTCAATTACGTGAAAATAATAGCACATTTATGTAGAAGGCATATTTTGGGTTGAGTAAATATGGTTTTATGCATTTTACCATCAACCACAGTGAAAACGTTTTAGAATCTGCAGTTGGTGCTAATACTCAGACAAAAGTTCATGGAGGGCCCTGAAACAAAGTTTCAAAAGTAGCATACCAAGTATGGTTTTGTGGAGAGTATGCTTTCGACAGCTTCTTGAAAGCAATTAATCATTGTTACCCTGGAGAAACATATAAATAGTTACTCCAATTTCGTATTTCCTGTTAGAACTAGATGTTTGTTAAATGTTGTTATCATTTTGTTATTATTTATGAGTTTTTCCTATTTCCTGTTCTAATTGTTTGTTTGATCGTTATAGTTCCTTTATTATTTGTGAGAATGTTACTGTGTAGGGCCTGTATTATATTAATTTCAAACATGATTGTAATTATGATTATAGATACATTGATATTGTTTGATAGTCTTATATTCCATATACAAATATTTTGTATCAGTGATTATACTAATCGATATAAAAAAACCGTGAAGGAAAAAGAATCATTCAGTGATACAATACAATCAGTAACACTTTGTTGAGATCTGCCATGTGATTTTTGCTTAGGTGAGTGACTATCCTAGTATATAACTACAATCTAGGTTCAAGTAAATTAAACATAACTGATGTTCAGTTCTATTTGTTTAGCCAGTGAGTGCAGACCTGTTGTAAAATGTATTCTTTAGTTCAGTTTTAATAATTAGTGTTTAGATGTTATTAAATGCATGTTTTAGAGTTAGTGTGCATAGAAAAACACAACATGGCTGTTTGGTTCTTGACTTATGAGTGTTAAAACGCTCTGGTATATTTTGTTTACTTTAACTTAGATTGGAATTATGGATTAGGGTAGTCGTTCACCTGAGGATGAGATTGTATTGCAGATCTCAAACGTAGTGTTACTGATCGTATTGTATCACTGAACGATAGTAAATGTCCAGAAACATTCTGTTTCTTTCAACAATCCTTCCATTGTCATAAAGAAACTTCAAATAAAGAATAAAAAAACCAGGTTCAATTATTGTCCTCTACCCATGATCTGCAGAAAGTTTACCCATTACAAGGCCCTTGCTAGTGAAAACTGCCCTATTAGTCGGACAGAAGATCTGGAAAGTGGGGGAAATTACCTAGCCTTTAAAGTGTTTAAAAAATGTATTCACAAAAAAAATTTTAAAAAGATTTCCATTAACAATTATTTTAGGTGACTCTTTAGTTTTTGTTGTGGCTTACAGTCATTAATAAACTAAATATCTTCAAAGTGGGTGATGCTACCATGTGAGTCATACACAGGGAAAAGACATCCTTCATGTAACTAATGTTTCAATTGAAAACATAATTTTAATTTTATGATGTATTGTTTTGTCATGTTCGGATAGTAACAGTTTTTGTTGTACCATAGAGACAGAAATTGTTTATTTCCTCACCTCACTTTCATAAATAATTCATATATTTAGCCATGGTGTTATCGGTATTCAAATGTAGCCAATCCACCTCTGTAAAAAATGTGTAGCTTCTATAACCTTTAATGTAATTAATTTGCCTCCAATTTTCTCATTTTTAAATATTCAATTATCTTAAAAACCATAAAGTTTCAATTCTAGTTAGTTTTTGTTCAAATTAAACATTTAAATGTAATGGCTGTAACAGAAACATTAAGCTTTACAAAATTCGTGAAATTGAAATTAGCCTTTCATGATGGCTTCTATTGTGCAAAGTACTTTTCTGCCAGGGAATCAACCAACCATATGAGTAGGCACTGCAATCTTATTACACAATTCATATAAATCAAGGGAGATTTTTATGTTACTAAATTCTATTGAGAAGGCTCAATTGTGACAGCATACTACCACCTGTAATAGATGAGTTAAAAACCCATTACTCTTTCACTGTATCACGCAACTAACACTGATACATTTCTTTGTACTTTTGAAAAAAGAAATATTCTGTGTTTTAAGAAGGGCTGGTCTAATTATAAAACATTGTAATGGAAGGAGAATTTTTAAATATCAATTATTGATCTAACAAAAAAACTATAAAATTTTTCTTTCCTAAAGTTTCTTTTGAAAAACAATATGATTTTAATTACTTAAATATTAATTACCCTACAAGGGTCCAAAATCATTACCTTTGTTAAATGTTTTTTATTACATAAAAAGGTACTTGAATTTCTTTTGTAAAATATTTCAGTTCCCTTACTCTGATCATGTTGGTTGTATTTTGGTTAACTGAATTTAACTGACAGGTCACATAGTGTAACATGGTATCAAAAACTCCTCAGTGCCAGGCCAGCTCTAAATTTCATATACTCAGAAACAAGCTATAAGACGTGGTTTAAGTAAATGAAATGTGAAATGAAAATTGTTTTTATTGAACACCAAAGAAAAAAATCTTAATTGGCGAGGTTAGGGCTATTAAGCCCTCTCTTACAACTAATCATTAAATTTATAAACGATACTATTAGTTTAAAAACAAGAGCCATACTATAGTCTACATTACTGTTTTACATATAAAAATGGTAATCTGTAATTATATAAAATAATAAATGAAAAGAAGTTTATTCATGAATTAAAAAATAACTTAAATAAAATAAAAATTGCAAGGGAAATTTACGAACATTCACAATACCATTTCATTTCAAGCCATTTAGTCATTTAAAAACCAAGGCACGTATATTTACAATTATTGTTTTACATTTTTTAAAATGGTAATTGTAATTATATTCAAATAAGATAAATGAAAAGAAGGTTTTTCATGAAATTAAAAATAAATAAACTAAAATAAAAATTGCAAGGAAATTTACAGACATTCCACCCAATACCATTCACTACAAAGCCATCGTCCCATAGTGCCACAATAATCGTTCAAACCCGACGAGGCCTGAAAACAGGATGGTCCTTAAGCATCTGAAACCGCTCTCGACTGAAGTATTACCTCTGATTTATAATATCGGAGATTATTCCAGAGTCAACAAGTAGGAGACTGTGAAATGAATGATTTTACTGTAAATAGAAGATCTATGAACAGGAATAGGACCCAACAAAGGAGGCCTTCCATGTCAAGTATTCTCTCCAATTGTTTGTTTCATAAATAAAAAGAAAAGCGTTACAGACAAATAAGAAGGGAAATAATCATTTTATATTAAAAAAACAAAATTAAAAATGTAAACATGACTAAGAATGTGGAACTGGAACAAGAGTATATTTTCAAAATTTAGAAGTAGGATGTAACTGGATTGATGAAGGATGTGGTATAAAAACGGTCCATATCATCTGCGTGTTGAAGATAAAGTGAAACACAATAAATTTTGAGTACGTTATAATCTGTCCGAAAGCCTCAGAACCATCATAGCCAATTTATAAACTACGCTATCAGTAACCTTAAATGGCAGAGAAATCAGGGTCTTCACTAGCATTATATTCAAATTCAAAGGTAAATAAATAGCAAATTGCATAAGACTATGAATATCCAGCAAATACCGCTGCCACAAGTCTCCGTAGAACATTAATTCGGTCCAACTAAAGCTATTTTTTGTAATTAGTTCAGTCCAATTTTTGGATTACAGTAGGTCCTCTTCTTGCATTATGATTTGGAAATATATTGCTATCTATATTTGATGTACAGTAATCTAGAAATAATGATCCATTTTTTGTATTTAATATTTTTAAACTTAATCAATTTTTAAATGATTTTAAAACATTAAACAAAGCTAAAGGTAATAGGTCATTAAATGCAATAAAGAAAGCTTTTCGACGTTAAAAGTGGTATAATCTAATGGAAATGGATAGTGAGAACTGGTGGTCCGTTTATTCTGTCCACGTTCTCCAGGTGTACAATAATAAAATCCTTTAAGGTTATATCTTTGCACATAAATAAATTAACTATGGTTCCGGATGAACACGGTTTAAAGTCATACGTTTGACAAATTATTGTCAATAATGAGCTATTAAAAACCAAGGAGTTTGGAATAGAAGTAAATACAAACATAAAAATAATCTGTTCCCAAAAGGAGTTCTCATGCAAGAAAATTAATTTTATAACATTGAACCGGTTAATTCTTTATAGACGGAGTTTAATTTTTACTTTATATGTAAGACATATATTTGATGTAGTTCATCTTGATACCACTATGGCAAAATAGAAATTACAAATGGATTATGGTATATTACAAGGTTTGGAGGTGCCGCGAAACACTCACATGACATGGTTTTTTAGTAGGTTTGAAGTAGGAGACATTCGGCTGAGTGTTGTCATACAAAAGTTTAAACCGCCAACTACAAGTTTTATATATAATACTGTTCTCCCATCACCTTTACGATGTTAGTAAAGTTGTACATACCTATGACTGGTATACATTCCAGTTTATATTTAATATTTATAAATTAATACTGTGCATTTTCCATTGATAGTATAAACATCAATTACCGCTATAAACCTCCAAGTTGTAAAACCACTGTTTTACTTCAAAGTTCAGAGCCAAATCCCATAGGAGTGCCTAAGGCAGCCATGCACACTATCACCAAACCTCAGTGTTATGCCTGTGTATAGAAGATTAAAAGCTTCCATTTTTCCAAAGCAGACAAAAGTGTTTCCAGGGCTATATGTCCAGCTTGTTATTTGAGATTTAGATCGTTAGCGGGACAGGACAGACAGATAAATAGAAATATTTTATATGGCTTTCTTTGCTAAGTAGTTAGCCAAATAATGCTGAAACCGAGAGTATATATTATAATGAAATTTTGCAATTTTCGTCTACAAAACTACATATATCTAAAACCCAATGAGTAAACAGGAACTTTATGTGAAAGGTTTAAATAACCCTATGTCTTGTCAGATCAACTACAAACTTAAAAATTATTACCCTAGCATATTACCTGAATGTACTATCAGCTAGTAGGATAATATTGTTAAATTAGCTCAGTTTATAACTGAAGTTATAAAACCTATTTTACTGTAAAATACAAACTAATTTAACCCCCCAAATATTGTACGACCCTGTTTCAAATCTTTTACACTAATCCTTGTACAAATAGGGGATGTCCAAACTCTATTACTCAACAAAATCCAAAGATAACCCGATATCCACCCACGCCCACGGAGAAAGTTGTATATAAATAACAGTTTATTTTTAATTGAAATTTCAAAAATATTACACAAACTATAAATATGAACTGGCCCCCAAAAGAAAAAACTATGATACCTCCCCTAAACTCCAAGAAATGGCACCATTTCTATTCTCATGCAATGACCAATGAGCACATGTCTTGGTGTCAGATGTTCCACTGGGTGGACGGACAATGAACAAACCAGCCATGCTACAAACCCATTTTGGTCAACCCTTGACATATAGGTGAGCAACATGCATTGAGGCTTTTGTGGATGTTTACCGTTTAACCATCTTATTGTAGTTTATTTTAAAAAAGGAATACACACATTTAACGTGAGGTTATTCAAAACACTGGTATACTAGATAATTGGCTCTCTAATTTGTCTATTTAATGCATGGGATTGTTTTTAGTCACAAGAAATCCCTACTAAGGGAAAAACACACAATGAAACTTTGTGTAATACAACCCTGGAAAGAAAGAAATAAAGATGTTATTTTTTCTTTTTATTTACCATAAGTTTGTCTAACATCTATACATTTTTATAAATTACAGCAAAGACCTTTAGAAATCACTATCCATCTGCATTAACTATGTATTCTAGAGTGGTATATATAGAGTTTAGTTATCAACGCTGGGATGTAAAACCAAAGAAAGTTTTTTATTTGCAAAAAGATGATTATGTCCAGTTTTATTTTAAAGGGCCCTTTACTAACAATAAACAACTAACTCCATCAAAAGTGTTGTTGTTTTTAAAATATATTTTTTAACATAGGACTTCTTCTAACAAACCTTGCACTCTACATGTTCACTCAACTGCCAGTTAAACAACATAGTATAAAAACTGAAATTAAACTTCCGATTATAAATTATGAAATTAAAATTTTTAAATTTCGATAATATATTTAACTGTCTACTACAAATAGTCCCATGTCCAAATTTACATGTTTGCCAACTAGCCCAATAAGAGATCCTAGATAGCCCAATAAGGAACTTTTCCTTTAATTCATCCTGGCCTGCCCCTCGCGGAAAGGTATTAAATAACTGCCCTGGCCAGAATCCATTCTGTGTATATAATAACAGAAGGCAAACCAGGATTTGGGTAAAACCCCAAATTTAAATTTTGCAGGAGAGTGGGAATGACATTGGACTAAAGGGATAACCTTAAATTTAATATGTCAAGTTTTACTGTGGGAGATGGATAGTTGTTTGATAAATTGGGGGGGGGGGGGGAGTCATTTGTACCATACAGCGTGTTGAAGGTTTTCCAGGCCAGTTTAATCTATGAGGCCAGTTTTAATACATTATTTATTGAATATTAGGCCCTATTTTCCCTTATTTTGTCCTTTAAAATATTATCATCTAACTCTCATACTATTGGGAGATCTTTTTTCTCCTCTCTCGCCTATGTATTCCCATTACAATACATTGAAACAAACCAACAGTTTTTTTTTTTATTTATAGATACTAAGTTGGCCATTTTTTTTGGGTTTTGGTTTTTTCGACTTTTGAACTGTTGACTGTTTTGGACTTTGCCTAATGGTGTGTAGTTTTTATGGTGTTTTAAAAGCAAAAACCACATTAACTACAAAAACATAAGGGGCTTTGTGGGCTTTTGCCTCTTGGAATACAGTTTTTATTTTTATACCAAATTCCAAGTTTTTTGGAAGTTCACAACGAGAAAAACAATGATGCGCAAGCTATATATTATACATAATAATTATTAAATAATATTTTTATTTACACTGTAATGCTAGGTGTGTAAGGCTTTCAATGCCTGTAGTCAGCTTATAGGACAACACAGAAAACCATACAGATATACATGAATATTAAACTATTTGTCCATCATGGCAATCATGGTTTTTTGGGTTTCCTACTTTAATAATGACAAGGCCAAACTGTCAACACCGACCCCCAATTTTGACTAATTGTAAATTTATGGTACAATTTTTTCTACCGTCAAATATTCGGCTGAATATAATAAATTTTATTTTATTTATACCGTCAAATTTATTACAGTATGCACAATATCCAGTTTTGGAATAAAAATAAACTGTTGAAAAAATGGCAACATTTTAAAATTTCACACCATTTAAAGGGAAGCGTAGTAGGTACAATATTTATTGGATGTCCTCATTATAAATGTTCATAAAAACTTATGATTTATATTGCAACTTTTGTTTTGGCTTTGATCGTGCAAAAAAATGATTGAATTTCAATTTTGAGGCCATATTATAGTGAAATGATGATGGATATCACAAAACATCCTTTATTTTAAATTATGAAATTTGAAACTAGGACTTTTCTATTGCAATTTGAGTAAAATACTTTGTCTCTCACTACAATCAGGCTTAAAATAAAAGCTTATACGAAGACTGATAACGGTTAAGGTCCAATCCAGTGACTAAGTTCACTGCTTCCAGCCTATATCTTTACTTCCTTTGATAGTATTTAAATTGAAATCAGGTCATGCCTTTGGATCAGCTAAAAAAATCCCTATGTCAAGTTTGTAAAGGATCTTTCCTTAACAAAGCTCACAGAACAGTGTTGTTGATAATTAGTTTTGTTTTCACATTGAAGGTCGTCTCCTGGACTCCAAATGTGTGTGTCGCTAATATCGGTTTAACAACGTATTTTTATTATTTTAAATTTTACATTTCCAAGTGAAAATTCCTATTTTTACAGTTTTGAACAAAGTAATTAAAAAAAAAGGAAACAGGATCTTTCTGGGGACATTTGTACTATCGTTTCAGGTGATTCAATAACCCCAAAGGTCAGTAACAGTATGTTTCTGGTAACCGAATGGGTAAAGTATTCAGATTTAAATCGCGACTTTCAAACAAGGGGGGAATTTGGATTTAGGTCTCGATGATATGAATAGCTCCTGGGCTGCTAATCACTCAGTTACAAAACACAGTAGGAGAATTCAACCTATCTGACTATTTGATATGTTATCTTGTAGGCAGGATGAAAATTCTTAAATTGGAAGACTTAATAAGATTTATGTTTATATTATGGTTGGTACAATAGCTGCTTATTATGTGGGAATTTGATGTGAATGGGCTTATTCAAAATAAGGGAGTGGATTTAAGAAGGGCACCTGAATCTATAATCTTGTTTGTGTTGTTATATACCTATCCACTGTAATCTTATATGGATTTTTCATTGTTCTGGTTACTTGGTTATAGATTTCTTATAATTGATCTTGTAATAGGTATTCATATTTATTGTATCTTCATTCATCTTCCCCTTGTTCTTCCTTCAATTATAAAATTTGTTGGTGATAAAATACAAATAGTAATTTGTAGCTTAAAATGATTAACTGTAAACAAGGTAACACTTCTATATTATATTTTAAAAGTTTTTATTTACAGTATATTCCAAATAAAATCAAGAAAATTGCTGATGAGAGCAAGTTGTAAAAACCTAAATATTTTGCATTATGAATATAAATTACCTTTAATGTATGTATACCACTACTAAATAAGCTTAATTGGCATTTACTTATTTTAAACCTAGTTAGTGCGGTGGTGCCATATTATCTCAGACTATCAGTGGTTCAGTGGATACCATCTCCTCAAGCGGAGGGATACCCTGTCGCCCCTCCACAGTTGTTGTACTCTACGGAATATTGGGACGATATTATCACCAGTGACAACTCTCCACCATTAATAAATATATAATATAATTCGTCCAATTGCTCTAACTAAAACTGTTTGTCATAAATCTCCCCTTTTTACTTTTGGCCTGTTTTGGAAAGTTTTCGTAAGTATTTATTAACAGCTACCCAGCACAGTTTATTCCCAGATATTTAGCTTATGTTTGCAAATTTGGTCATTATAGGTGACTGAGTCATACAGTACCAACACTTTTCACTTTGGCCGTGGCCAGTACACAGTTCATGTAATTTTTAAGTGCTTAGTCTTACTTGCTGTGCTATAGCTTAAAAATGAATTTAAATATATATATATATATATACTATATATATAGTATATAATATTTATATATATTATGTGAACCATAACAAAAAACACCAATAATAACATTTTTACATTAATAAATAAGATTTTCTATTAATAAAGAAATTAAATAAGAATGACTTACCCTTTCAGTACTTTCTTAATCTTAAATTCATTAATTTTATTTAAATTCATGTGGTCCCGTACATACTGTTTTATGTTAGTGTAAGTTAAACAGCATGTTTTTGGGTTATCAGTAAATTGCCTTGTTTCCTCCCCTACTGTGGCAGTATTACTTCAGTCTTTATCAGTAAAAATCAATTATTACAAGCATTGTCACTCTCTCTCCCGCGCAAGAGATAAGAGGTAAACTAACAAGAAGTGGACTGAGTTTGTAGTTTTGTTTCATAATTTAATGGTTCTGTTGTAAGATGGCCCCCCCTGTTTTGGGAGGTTAGTATTTGAGTTTTATATTAATAGAGAATTTTTTATTTATAAAAAAGTACAGTCGTATACATATAATTAATCAATTAATTGTTTAAGTATACGCATATTTAAATAAGTTATTTGACTTGGTTGTTTGTTGTTTTTTAAGTTTTATTCCAATGTTATTATGTTTACATTGATTGTTAAAAAATAGGTTTTTTTTAGTATCACTTATAAACTATAAAATGTGAATATTCCATAAAATTTAAACCTAATTGTTGAATACAATGTTATGTGAATATTATAGTATTATGTGTACAGTGTACAGTGTAAGTACATAAACAAATTTGGGAAAGAAGAATTTCAAACCTATTATTTTTTCATGGAATATATTTCTAAACTTACAATCCCCAGAAAATGTGTGTGTTGTGTAATAATTATTATTTAAAAATGTAAATAAAGAATAGCATAAATTTGGAAAAACATCATTTTAGGATTATAGTTGTGAATCAAAATCTGAGCAGGAGTCCGTGAAATATTTTTTTGCCTTTCTTAAATCCATGATTTTATGGTACATCTTGTGTAGTGGTATACAACACATATGTAAACATATTCCTTGACAAGTATAAGGAAAACTAAAGTAAGATATTTTCTGTTAATTGTTAATCTGCCATTTTATTTAATCTTCCTCATCAATTTTAAACGATTTTCAATCACATCGGTCACAATGCTTGGCCGTCCCACTTCGTTCGATTCATCAGTGCACATTAGTTTGACCAATTTTATAAAACAAAAACGCAAACACTAGCACACTCCACCTTCAGTAATCACATTCGTTCCCATAGAACTTAACATAGTTGGCGGATAAAGTCTCAATGGGTTTATAGTGCTGAGGTTCAACAAAAACCCTTATATACCGACCGCTGAATTCACAACTCGTGGAGTTTTAAATTGGGTTGTCACACATTTTAAACTGCTATGTTAAAAAGATACAAGGAGTGGACATCTCACTTACAAGCATGGCTGAAACGGCTTCCTGACATCAAAATGGCCATGTAGTCCTGCATGTGATAATGTAATCTACTTTCTTGACAGCGCGTAATAATCTTAGAAATGGGTTTACTGCTGCATTGGTTGAGCTTCAATTTAGAAATCCATGATAGTATGTATTTGTGCTACTCCACAAGCCTAAGAAGTAATTCCAAGTAGAAAATACGAAATCAAGAGCTCCAGCAACTTTCTGGAGACTTTTTGCCACCTGATTATTAGAGCATTGGGAATTATAGAGGACACATGAGTTAAAGTAAAGTGGTTTAAGAAGTTTTCTTATTATAATTGGTTTTGAGAAAGAGTATGTTCAATGAAATTGGACATTAATTTTCAATGGTATTTTTTTGGTTGCTTCTTTTTTATTGGATTGGGTATATTTTAGAGGATGTAAATGTTACAGAAGAACTGATCAACTCACAAGAATTTTGTATCTGATGATTTCTAGGGAAATTGTTTAAGTTCTTCTGCATAAATTAGTGACCCATACACGTCATTACATTGACGTTTTACGTGATTTTTATTATTATTAAATACATGCTACGTGTTTCTGTAGTTACATCGTTATACCAGAGCAGCAAATACAGTGTGCTATGCTGTGGTGACCACCTTGTTTAAAGTAATTTGTAAAAAAATATGATACAATCTATAATTAAACACGTGTTTGCAGATATTAGAAAAACTACGTGAGATGAATAATTTAATTGTATTGAACACTTTTTAAAAGTGAATTATTCACTCACTTAGAAATTTGTAAAATTTAAGTTAAAAAATATTATTTCCCTAGTCTCCAATACTCCAGTGGGGTGAAACAGCTTTCCAAAACACTTCATTTTTAATGCAATGTAAGCCATATTCAGCAGTAATATTTTTTTTAACTTTTTTTTATATTCCACAGTTAATGCACTTCAGAGGAACAAGGTAATAAATAATAATTTCTTAAAACCTTTCAAATTACAATGATCTATCAATAAATTATAAGTAATGGCATTTATAGCCACATTTATATCTTAGGTAAGTAATAAACTTTCTCAGTTCTTCAACTCTCCTTTTGTTAATTTTAGATAGAAAAGGACTAGAATTCATTTAATTAAAAATACAACAAAATTATTCTAGATCTTGAAAGCTCGATATCACTACTTTTGGTTTTTATCCTATATGATTACTACCCACTCACTATGAAAACTGTTCTAACTGTGGGTATCACTGTTGTCTAAATTTGTGTGGTGACTTATATTGAAAAATAGTATTTTAGGTTGTCCACTTATCAAATGTATAGCGAATAAACTTATTTCTGTGTACTTTTTAACTATGTTGTTTATATCAAAACATAATCTACTTTTTGGATAGGCTATAATAGAACCAAAATTGGGTGATGACCAATTAATTGACCTTTTGGGGTTTACATCAATGACTTTCATCCATGAACAGTCTAGTCTCAAAACAAAGCTTTAACCTTTACCGGATGTGTAAGGGGATGAAGCCAATAACTCATGCATGAGCTATCTAGAGGGAGGACTCGCGCACATTCGGGTCTTGGCCGGAATGTTGCAGAGGGGTTTGCAAACACAAGTAGCCTACAACATATTACCATCAAAATACAATCAAACTTTTTTCAACAGCACTAAGTAAACCCTCAGCAAACACTCATCTGTCTGACTCAGTTATCTCTGTTGTATTGGAAGAATGATTTCCCTGGGCTACATTCAAATTCCAAAACACTATCTAATTCCAAAATCCGACTATTTAACTTATTTTTGTGCAGCTAACTCCTAGTTGATAATGTTGTCTAGCCTTGTAATTATATACTTTTACAGCCTTTACTAACTCCTAATACCAACCTAAGTGATTACTGGGTCTAGTGACCTTGAACAAAAAAATTTTGTTTATTTAGTTTTTATTTTAAGATGTGTAACTCTGGACTGAGTGTGGACATAAAACATATTCCTACTGGCTATTTGATCAGTGAACCTGACCTCTTGTCCATCCAGTTGCTCCACATGATGAGTTGGAAAAATGGATTAAGCTTGATCCTTAAACTGCACAAAATATATGATATGTTTAATAGAAACTACTTTTAACCCAGTTAGAGCTGACGTCCTTCCAGAAGGATTGATGCCCATGTTCTTTTTATGACCTTGTGGATTTTGAGTACAAAGTTAGACGCCACCGAAAGCAGCACTGTTTATTTGTCAATACATAACCTCTAAAATTTGTTTAGCACATGGTTTTTTCAACTGGAGTCTTTTAAGTGGCCTTGTTCTCCATGATATAAAACATTCAGTTTTGAAAAAATGGATGAAGAGGACGTTGTTCGTGTGGATGGGTAAAGTCTCTATAAATTTATTAGTTCATATATAAATGTTATTACTTTATATTATTGGTAGCTTAAAAAGGTATATTATGAAACTTAAAATGTGTAAATGTTTTTTCCTGAACATTAACCTAGATACTATTTCTCATGTTGTAAGAGATTTCCTACCAGAAGGACGTTAGCAATATCTACATCATGAAACATATGGTTTACTTAGTTCGATTATTTACATAGTTCAGGTGAAACAAATAATATTTTTTTTTGTTGTGCTGTGTGTTTAAAATGTGGTTTGTTTGGTTGTGTTGAATGTGGTGCATGGTGTGTCGGGGGCGGTAGGTGGTGGGGTTTGTTTTGTGCATGTTCACATATTTTTAGTTTTTTTTTTTTTTTTTTTTTTTTGCCAGTGTGATTTTTTTATTTGGCTTACCAATAAAATTATCATATTTTGTTTATTTTTTAGGAGGTTTGTTCCCTTTTGCACCAACTATTAGACTTTATTGAAGGCTCAATGATGATGCGATACCAAACACTGGCTGTAGATATAACCTTACTACACACCAACAAATGCAACAGCTGATATGACGGATGAAGACTCTGGAGAGTGAAGATAATGTTGAGATAGACAATGTCACCCTCCAAGCCAAGTGAATGCTCCTGCTGTTGCTTGAAGTAGTAAACACATACCTTTTGATGAGCTGCAATTCAAATTTTTGTTGAAAATGAAAAATACAGAGGAACTTTCAAAAACTGTTTCATTATAGAACAAAAGACTCACAAAACAAAAGGAAGAACAGAGACCTTTTGCTTTCCTACTCACGAAGTAGCGAATCAGCATGAGTGAAAAGAAAAAAAAATCTTTTAATTGGAAAATTAATTCTGATTTAGAGACAATACTTTGAGGATTGGCCACTAATGTTAACGGTTCCCAACATTGAAAAGACTCCATTTAGAATATTTTTGAGCTATTTTTTGATTGAAGAGTGTCATAAACATGAGATTGACGATACACAAATCAATATGCAGCTAAAAGGAACCGCTTTGGGTGATTGCTCAGAAAGTGAGATGAAATCATTTCTTTGTGTATTTGCTTACTAAGTGGCTATAATACTGTGTCCAGAAGAGAGATGTACTGGGAGCAGTCATCGGATTGTCATAATCCCCTTGTAGTAGAAGCTCTCTCACGTGACAGGTTCAGATTTATAATGCAAAACTTGCATGTATGCAACAACGATGAGTTAGATCATAAAGACCGATTTGCTAAGATAAGACCACTACTGGTAAAAATAAATCAAAGATGCAAAAGTTTTATGCCACATCACCAAAACCACTCGATTGATGAAAGCATGGTTCCATATTTTGGCAGACATGGGACGAAGCAATTTATTAGAGGGAAACCTATTCGTTATGGTTTTAAATTTTGGTGTGGAGGGCCTAGCAATGGATATTTAGTGTGGTTGGAACCTTATCAAGGTTCAGGAACTTTACCACCGCAATATGCCAACTATGGTCTTGGTTATGGCGTTGTCATGACGTACGCCGATACACTAGAAAAAATGCCATATACCTTTTATTTTGATAATTTTTTCACATCATTTCAATTGCTGAGTGATCTAAAACAAAGAGGAATCAATGCAACAGGTACCATAAGAAGCAACAGATTTGGTAAAGGATGTCCCATCTCAGAATCAAAAACTGTGAAGAAGAAACCCAGAGGATCTATGGAGTATGCTAGTGACCACGACAGTGGGCTTTTGTTAGTTTCTTGGAATGACAATAGTGTCGTTAACATTGCAACCAATAGTGACACTGTACACCCTTTGCGCCACGTGCAAAGATATTCACAAGAGAGAAAGAAAAAGATTTCAGTTCCACAACCAAAACTGATCCATAACTACAATACATCAATGGGCGGTTATAGACAGATGCGGATCAGAATATATCACTGTACCGATGTTTCCATTCGAGGTAAGAAGTGGTACTTTCCTCTCATTGCCCATCTCTTGGATGTTTCCGTACAAAATGCATGGCAGCTACACAGGCAAGATGGCGGAAAACTCGACCAACTTGCATTTAGAAGAAGAATAGTGTTGGCAGTGTTGGAGGGAAACAAACGAGTTGTTTCTGGAAGGGGACGTCCATCTACCTCTTCTAAAATTGACTCCAGGTGAGATTACCATACCAAAGATTTTTCTGTCTAAATTACTTATTTTCCTTTGTTACGTTATTTTTTTTAAGCCTAAGTACATAAAACTGTTTGTTTTCTTTTGCAGATATGACAGGATTGACCATATTGTATCTGACATAGAGAATGACCCACGCACAGGAAAAAGAAACAGTTGCATTGCCGTTTATGCCACAAAAAGGCAACTACAAAGTGCATGAAATGCGAAGTTCCACTCCATGTGACATGCTTTTTGCACTATCATACGAAATAAATGTTCTTTTTACAAGTGTGTCTTTTTTTAAAGCTTGTAAAACAAAGTGCTAATTTAAAAATCATATTGTATTTTTTAGTTGTGAATGTTACTTGTATTCGGCTGACATCCTTCCAGAAGGAAGGCTATTTTTAAGAAATATAGAGTTTCGAAAAAGGTAAAAACTTAATATCCTGTTTACTTATACCCTAAATAACTAAAATAACCAGATTTAGTTTCATTTGAAATAAAAAAATAATTCAGCCATATCTGGGTTAATATGGTTTTAAAAATTAATATTAAACTGATAATATATGGTTTGAAGGCAATGAACTGGTGATATCTAATAACCACAATTAAGGAAAAGCGATTACACATATGGTAGTTAATTGTTGCCACAGATGGTGCTAGCAACCTGGTTAAATTTAATATAATTTCTAAACATGCATACAATAATTAGAAGATATCAAACTATATGTGATTTTTCATATAGTTTACTGTATTCCTAGTTTGTACTTTAAAGAAAGGTACCAAAAGTCCCTACTTGTGTGTTATGGAATATTTTACAGTGTTGACAGGAGATTAAAGCTCTGAATGTTAAAATTGTAGTGATCCCTACATTGTGAAATAGTATTTAGTAATATATTCAAAAATTGTAATGTATGTCAGTGTTCTCAAACTAAAAGAATTGTTTATTTTTTAAACATGCATATTTTACACATCAACTAGGGGATGCTTATTATTTTTTAGGTCTGTTTGTCTGTGTTTCGTTCCAACAGGAAATTCTCATTGTTTAA
>NW_025786416.1:0-16642 GCF_021130785.1 Homalodisca vitripennis
TTATGGAAAAAAGGGGGAAAAAATTAGTTACACATTGCAAAACTGTAGCATAAAAGAAAAATTTTTTTTTAAAAAGCAATTCCCCAGGCAAAAAAAGCATTTTTTTAGGCAAAAAATAACGCAAACAATGTAAAAGAGCCAAAAACCCCCCTTTTTATAATGACTTTTGAAAGGGGGGCTGGGGGAAAAAAATTTTTTTTAAATAAAATTTTTACACAAAACCCCAAATTATTTTATGGGGGGAAAAAAATTTTTTTTTTGAGTCATAATTTTTTTTTTCACCCCCGTGAGGGGAATAAGCTACTTTCCAATGCACCTAAAATCTGCGAAAGTCATTTTTCCCTTTTTGGGGCGTCAGCTGATTTTTCCCCCCTCCCAAACATTACTTTTCCCTTTTTAAACATCCTTTTTTTCGTATTTGCAAATAAGTTATTTTTTAAACCCTGTGTTTAAAAAGCTGATTGGAAAAACCAAAGCTAAAAATTTTTTAAAAAAAAAAAGGTTTAATTTCCTTAATGAATAAATTATTTTAAATAGGGGAAATATACAGTGTCGCTAGAAATTTTTGGGCACCCTTTTAAAGAGAAATTTTTACAGTTGGCCAAACAAAATTTCTCAATGCTATTGATTGTTGGCTGTTTTAAAAGGGCATCTTTTTAAATTTTTTTTTTCAAAATTTCAATATTTATCTCCAAAAAAAGGGGGAAAAAGCAGGGAAATTTAAAGTTTTTTAAAGGGAAATCCCAAAAAAAAACCCTTTTTTTTTTTAAATATTTTTTTTTTTTATAACTTTTTAACGGCTTGCCATTTTGAATAAAAAATTGGGACAGTATTTTAAAATTTTTAAATGATGATCATTTAAAAAAAATGTCATGTTACAAATTTTAAATTTTTTACTCAACGGCCCCCGGGACAAATAAAATTTTATTTTTTGAAAAATTTTAAAACAAAAAAAAGTGATTTTTTAATTTTTGCTTCTAAAGGGAAAAACGCCCTTTATTTCAACATGCCGGGGCTCACGTTTATTGTTTTCCCCTGGGGGTTTTTTTTTTGAAAAAAAAGCCTGCGCGCGCATTCCCCCACTGCCTTGTGACAGTTGTACGCAATCTTCTTTTGGGGGTTTTGGGTTTTTTTCCCCGTTTTGTGGGGGGTTAAAGGGGTGATTATGGGCCGCTCATCTGTGCCGGGGCCCTTTAAAAAGGGGAATTTTCGGGATGTAAAAAAACCCGGGGGTTCATACCGAACAAATTTCAAAAAAAGTTACAGTGTCTAAAAAAAGTTTAAAATACATGCGACGTTTTTTTTTTTCCCGCCGGTTTCCCTGATTGATGCCCCGCGGGGTGGGAGGCCCCGTTTAAAAAACCCCCCCCTCGGGAGGGGGGGTAAAAAAACCGGATGAGCAAAAAAGGGGCGGGAAAAGCAAATGCACCCGATTTACTAAAACAGCTTAAACAAATTTATGATCGTTTTCAATTGAGTGTAGCAACTGTGAGTTCCAACTTAGAGATCAGGTAGAAAAACAAATTTTAAAAAATACCGCAAAACCCTTTTTTAAATGAAAAGGGCCCCAAAAAGGGCACCCAATTTGGTTTCAAGGCTCGATTGGGGGGGAAAAAAAAACTTGGGGCGTGGGTTTTTTTTTTTGATGAAAGCCTTTTAAAAAATTTCCCCAAGGGGGCAATTAGGGAGACTTCCCAAAAACTGAAAAATTTCTCCCAAGTTACGCCCTGCAGTTCAGGGGCCGGGGGCAAAACATAAAAAATGGGTTTTTCTTTTTTAAATGAGGGGGCCTGGGGAGCTTCAGTTCGTTAAGGCACAATGAACATTTTTAAAAAATTTTCAAACTTTTAGAAGAAATTTAGTTAAACCCTTGCCAAAAAATTTTTTTGGGGGAAAATTCATCTTTCAAAAAAAACAATGCCCCCGGCCCAAAACAAGACCCCAAGAATGGTTCAGTAATCATATGTTAAAGGTTTTAAAAAGGGGCCCCCACGAACCCCCGGGGCTTAATCCATAAAAAATTTTTAATACCCTGGCCAGTCTCAGCGAAGAACAAAACCCAAAAAAAAGCGAATGAAGTTTTTGTTGGCCAGATATGGGGGAGTATCAAGAAGGGAAAACTGTCTGGGCACTCATTGTTCGATGCCCAAAAAAAGGGGGGAAAGAAAATTTTTAAAGCTAAAGGAGGGCCATTTATTATGATTTGTATGAAAATTTATGTCCATTTTAATATTTTTTATAATTTTTTAAAAATTTGTTTCCCTTAAAAAAAAAAATTTTTGGGGGGAAAAATTTTTGTTTTTTTTTTAACCTTTTCCCCAAAATTTTTTTTGCGACACCCGGAATACTTATATAAATTTTAAATTTTATTTTTTATGGGCCCTTTTTGGGCTTAAAAAAAAAATACTTTAAAAAGTATTATTATTTACCATCTGTTTTTTAAAAATAAGCACATTTTTTTATAAAAAAAAAACCTTTTTACTTTTAGAGCAAAATTTTTTTTTGATACGGGGGTTTTCCAAAAGAAAAGGGCCTTTTTAAAAAAAAACAAAAAAATTTTTCCCAAGCAATTTTTTTTATTTCCCCTTTTTTACATCTTCATCTTTTTTTCCCAAAAATTTTTTCCCTACTAATTTTGACATTTTCCATGTTTTAAAAAGTTTTTTAAAAGCCCAAGTTGAAGGGCCCTTCCCTTGCTGACTTTTGACTAAAAAGGGGGAGGGAAAAACCCTTTTTATCCCCTGGGTTTACAATAGGGGGGAAAAGGGTGTCCCTTCCTTTTGGTATATCACCCCAAAAAAAACAAGAGCAAACCCCTTTTTTCATTTTTTTTTTTTTTGGGACTCACCTAAACCCAACTAGCGCTCAATTTTTTAAAATTCAATTGTTTAGGGCAAATTTTTGTTCACAGTTTTTCCCCCTTTACATTCCCGGAAAAACCACTTCTTAAAACTGAAATAGTAATCGTCATCTTTTTGAATTGTTTCGCAAAAAAGGGCCCCAAAACCCCTCTTAAAAATTTCTGGGGGTCTGGAGAGCGGGTTCATTTTTGCACCCTTTTTTCCCCTCCTTTTTATAAAATTTTGCACCAAAATTGTGCCCCTTTGTTGCAGGACCATAAAAAATTCAGAATTGGGGCCCATGAATTTTGCTGCTGAAATGTATTTGTAGACAAAAACCATATCACTGCCCCTTTCACACAGCAATTGCAACAAAAATAATGGCGGCACTTTTACGGCAAGGCATGCCGGGAGTGGGGACACGGTTTCTTTTTTTTTTTGGGGGGCCCAAAATTTAAAAGCTATTATGAATTTGGGAAAAAAACCCTTTTTAAAAAACCCAAAACCCTTTTAAATATATTTCGCAAAAATTGCTTTAAATTGAGAACCCTATTTACAACCAGCTTTTAAAAATCTTTCCCCAAAAAAATTTTTTTGCCTGTTTTGGAAACCATTCACATGATGTTTTTTCCCGTGCTAAAACGGCAAAAAATTTCCCCAAAAAAGGACTTACTTTAGAAACCCCATTCTAATGTATGAAATTGTTACTTTTTAAGAAATATAATCTGTCGTAATAAATAATTCTGTATGTTCTACCCCCCAACAATATAGAAATTGGAACAAGAAACCGGGCCGGGACTGGGGGGGTGTGTTGGCGCGGGCCCCCTTCTTCCCCTCAAAGTGCAGCCGGGTGTTTGCCCCAAAGGGCACCAAAAACTGCTAGGAGCCTACATTAAAAACCCAAAAAGTTCATTTTTTTCCACAACAATGAAAAATTTAAAAATCGGGAAAATATTTTTTAATAAAAAAAATCCTTTTCAACTATAAATTTTTGGGGGTGGGTTAAGGGGACTAAATTAAAAAAAATTTTTTTCTGCCAAAACTCTAAATAGATTGAGCTTTTTAAAATTAAATCTTGTAAATTGAACTTTTGGTTCAAAAACGGGCTCTTAAAGAGTGTCTTCAAAGGGGTTAAGCCACTCTGTTAAACCACAACATTTAAAAATATTTTTTTGGGTTTTTCCTAATTCATCGGGTTTTAAAACGGGAAAATACCAATTCCCAAATCTGCTGCCCCCTTTTGTTAGTTTTTTTAAACCCAAAATGTCAAGTTTAATTCAAAAATCATTCAAAGTTTTTTTTTTACAAAAAAATTTTTTAAATGTTTGATATAAATTTTAAAAAGAAATAAAATTTTGGAATAATATACAATAAAATTTTGTTTTGGTGTACACTTAAAAAGACAAAGAAATATAAAACCAAAAACTGCTTTTTTAAAAAGGGAAAACGTTTTTTTGATGCCCTTGTAAAAAGTTCATAGAAATTTTAATTTTTACAAAATTCATTTGTAAAAATTATGTAAAAATTTTTTATCAACTTTTTTTAAAAAATCACAAAAACTTTTAAGGGTTTTAAAAAATAATTTTTTTAAAACTCCCTTTAAAAAAAAGCTTAGTGTCTTTTCATTTTTTTAAAAAATTAAATAAAAAAGAAAAAAATTTAAATTAAAACAAAAAAAATTTTTTCCCCGCGGGCAATATATAACTTAAAAATAACAAACAAAATGTAAAATAGGAAAATTATCCACTTTGATATTTTGGGGGCGTTTATTATTAGAACATTGATTCCCCCCTTTTCCCCCTTTTTGTTGGTAGGAAATTTATAAAAAAAAATAATTTATAAGGTTTATGGTAAAAATGCATTAAAAAATTTCGACTTTCATATCAACTTAACATAAAAATTTTAAAAAAAAAGTTGAAAAATAAAGTTTTTTTTTAATAAGAAAAAAAAACAACACTGAGTCTCCCCCCTTTTTCAAGTTTTAAGGGGTTTTTTTTTTTTTTTAAGGGGAAAAACCGATCTCCTTTTTCCTTATTCGCCCTCCTCAGGGCCCCGGGGCCCGTGCGGGGTTTATCAAACAAATAAGGGGGAAAAATCGATACAGTACAAGGTACTGAAAAAAAACAACGGTCAAGACCGGGGTTAACCCCGTGCTACTCAACTCAGACTCAAAGCCCCCTTAACCACTCGGCCATCGGAAACCCCCCAAAATTTTGATGACTCAAATTTTCCCCTTAAAAACCCATTTATTTGCAACAAAATGCTAAACATTTTGGGGGACAATTTTTGAAGTTTGGGGGAGTTAAAAATTTTGGGGACATTTACACCCCCTCTTTTTATAAATTTTTGTAAGAAACTCTTTCAGTAAAAATCCCCCAAAACCTAAAACAAAAAGTCGAAACACTTACCAAAATTGATTAAAAACATTCGGAAAATTTTTTTTTTTTCACATTTTATAATGAAAAAATTTCAGCCAAATTTTTTTTTCCCAAAACAATTTCTTTTGAACAATATTACTTTTTTATTTCTAACCTGAACATTAAGGACAAACTGAAAGGAGGTTTCATTTTTAAAAAACAAAAAAGAAAATTTTTTAATTCAATTCGAGAGAAATTTTTTGAAAGAAACGTTTAAAAAAAACCCCCTCAAGACAACAAAAATTTATACAAAAAAAGCTGAGTAATATTTTTCAAAAAAATTTCTGGGGGATTTTTCCCCAACTTTTTTTTGTTTGGGGGCTTTTTAATTTTTCCCTGCTTAAAAACAAATTTTTCAGATTATTTGTATTAATTTTGAAGAATTCATGGTTTAAAAAAAATTTTTAATACAAAAGTTTTTTATTTTTAAAAAGTTTAAAATTTTACACTAGGTCCCCAAATTTTTTTGTTAAAATAAATGTGCGCAACCCCCTTTTTTTTCATTAATTTTTGAAATTTTTTTATACAACTCTGAAATGAAGAAAATTTGACAAATAAAAAAGTACTTGTTAAAAATAAAGAATTCTTGTAAATTTAAATTTTAAAGGGCTGTCACCCCTTTGGAGGGTCTGGGGTCTCTCCCTTATCAAATTTCCCACATTTTCTGCAAACCTTTTGGGGGAAATGCCCACTTGTCCAAGGGGATTTAAAAATTTTTTGTACAGACCCCTGTTCTCGACACTGCTTTTGTTCATATCCCAAAAAATTTTTCTAAAAAAAAAATTTAAAAACCCTTTTTTTTGTTATTAACATATTATTATCCCATTAGCGTTTTTTTTTTTTGAGTTTTTTTTCAATTAATTATAACCCCTTCACCCAAAAGGGCCAAAGAAAGCTTTTTCTTTTTAAAAAAAAGGAGACTCTCCCAAAAAAAAAATTTTCACCAAAAACCCCCACACCCCCACACCCCCCGGGGCGCACACATTTTACGCATCAAAAACGGGCGAAACAAAAATTTTATTCTAATGCAAAAACTAAATTTTAAAATTTTTTGTCAAGGATATTTCAATTTAGAAAAAAATTTTTTTGTACCAAAAATTTTTGGGCATAAACACTGTATACCAATAATTGAGATGTGCCTTTGAAACCCCGGGGAACAAAGGGGAAAAAGGCAGGGGAAAGGGAGCATGAAGCCCTGTTTATGGCCCATTGGTGGGTCCGCGCCGTCCGTCAAAATCCAGCAGAGCATCCAGCTGGGGGGCATGCTGGGAGTGTCTTTAGAAAAAAATTTTTCGTTTATTTTTGCGAACCCCTTTCCCCCTTTTCCGGGGTTTCAAATACTAGATCTGGTCAGTCCCCTTTCCACCCCCCTTTTTTTCTGCATGGGTTTTTCCCAATTTTTTCTTTCCGGGCCCTTTTTAAAAACTTGTAAAATAAGACTTGCATCTTTTCCCTTTGATATTGGTTATAAAAAGTTTTAAATTATCATTTTCCTTTTTTTTTTAATTACACATAAAAATTTAAAATTTACTCACCCCTTTGATTTTTGCAAAATCAAAGGAACTGTTCTTGGGCGGGCCTTTCGTTGGATACTTGGCTATCGCCTATAAGGGGGGCATGTCATACCGTAAAAAGTATTATTCTACAAACTCACATCGCCCTTATAATTGCACAGTACAATACACGTATACACAGGGGTTTAAGAAACATTACCAGAAGAAAAATGCAAAAAAATTTTGTGACTTAAAAAACAGCAAACACAACTTTGCAATACTGATGGAAGTTTTTTGGGGAATATTTTTATCATAAAAAACGAGCCCAAATTTAAAATCAAAATTTTAAAAGAATTAGTTATATTTTTCATATATACGGAAAAAATATAAACTAATCGCCCTTTACCCTTTAATCTCCGGGTTTTTAAAATTTTGAAAAAAAAATTTTCTTTTTTATTTTATTTAAAAATATGAAATATATCAAACTCTGTTTGTTTCTTCCTTTTTAAAAAAATTTTTCACTTATACTTTTAATCTTGTAAAATGATCTACATTTTTTTCATATAATAATGTAAAATGTTAAAAACCCGGTACTTTTACGCACTTTTTTTTATTGTAACATGATGGGAAATTCTCATTTCATAATATAATCAATACACATCCAACACCTTTTTTTTAAAAAATAAAATACTTTTAATTTTTAAAACAATGAAAACAAAAATGTTTATTTTTTTTTGAAAACCAAAAAAAAGTAAAAAAAATTAAAAAGTTTTAAGTGTAATAATAAAAAAATTTTTAAATCTCCCATAGTTTAACATTAAAAAAGTTTTAAAAAACTAAAGGGGTTTAACATTGTCCTTTCGGGCTACTCAAGATGAAAAGCAAAACACCCCCCCCTTTTAAATTTTTTTTACAGCCTAAACCAATATTGCTTGCAAAAAATTCAATTTCAAATTTTTTTATCTCTCTTCGATGACCTCTTTTTTTAAAAGTTCTCCCCACAAAGTTTCCTAACCCAAAAATAAAATAACTCCTTACTTGCTACTTTAATTCCCCATTAATAATATTTAGATATAGTAGGACAAAAAAAATACAAAAAAAATGAGTACTTTTTGGTTGGTAATGTGGAAGCAATTTTCGACTACAATTATAACATTATTAAAATTTTTCGTCTCTTCACATTGAAATGTTTCCATGAGAAAAATGTTAGTTCATAACCACAAAACTCAAGTTTCTTTTTAAAAAGTGAGCGTTTTGTTACATTTTCTAAGTTACATATTTAATTCTACAAAAAATTTGGGGTTTTAAATTAAAAGTAAAATATTTTATTCAAAAACAAATATTTAAAAAGTTAAAAAAGCATAGAAATAAATACAAAAATTAAAATTTGAATTAAACTATAAACTCAAAATTTAAAAACAACTTGTAATAAATGAGCTAAAACAAAAATTCAGATTATAATCTCAACAAAAAAAACAAGTAAAACTAAACAGAAGAAATATTAGTTAAATAAAAATATTACCAAAAGGACAATTTTTTCTCTTCAATCCACAAGAAACCAAAAAACCCTTAAAATCCCCCGGATAACTGAAACCAACCTTTCAAAATTTTAAAAAATCCTTAAAAAGTTCTTATTACTAAATAAGGGGAAAATTAAACAGTTTTTTCAAAAGGATAAACAAAGGTTTAAATTAAAAAAAAATTTAAAATTTTTTACATAATCACCCTTTAATTTAATACATTTGGGCGAATTGTCAAAGACTACTTATGCCTAGTAAACATTTTCCCCTGTTTGCAAACCACTGTTTTTGCAACTTTCCGGATTCCAAGTCACAAATCTCCTTCCTTTAATTTTTTTTCAAGTTGGGAAACAGGGAAACATAGGGGGCAGATTTTGGGGGTAAGGGGGTGGTTTTATTGCTTGAATTGCACCCTGCGGTACCCGTTAACCAACTTTATGTTAGCGTTGTCATGCCTCAGGAGAAACCTTGGTGATCATCCCCCGTCTCTATTGACAGCCCAAAGCCGTGGGTCGTTTCCATGGTTTTTCTCCACACTTAAACATTAACCGTCAAGTTTTTAAAAAAAAAGAAGAAAACTTTCATGTACCTTTCACCCCTTTTTTTTAACTTTCTATTGGAAATCCCCCCTTTTTAATACAAATTTCATTAACAGCAGTACTCAGACAGATAATTGAAGTGCATTTTCTTTTTAGAAAGATAAGGAATCAGGGGTAATAGATAAACCAACAATTTTTTTATACCTTTTTACAAAAACCTTTTTCCGCCCTCATTTATTTTATTTAATCTACAGGTAAACAAGCGATGGTCAAATATCCTAAAATTTTATTCTTAATTAAAACATTCCTTCCTCAAGAACATTCAGATTTTAATAAAAAATTTGGGTTTTATTAAAAAAATTCATGTTTTTTGTTTTGGATTGGCCTTAGTTTCTTTAAACGAAAAAAAAAAATAATTTTTCCAAATTTAAAATGCATGTGTAATTTATAAATATCCCGGGAAAACATTTTTTTAAGGTTGGGAATTAAAAAAAAAAAAGAAACCTAAAATAAAAAAAATAGTTTAATTGAAAACTAATGTTACTTTTAAACAAAAAATATTAATTTTTATTCAGTTTTAAATTCAAATACAAGCCTCTTTGAATGTACCTAAAAAACATAGAAAGTTTAGAAAATACTAAAGGAATTTGGGGCTTTTTTTATCGATCCATCTTTAATATATGACATGAACAAATATTAAAAAAAGATTTAATAAACGATACAATTACCATAAAAAATTAAAAAGACAGAATAATGGGAATTTTTTTTGCTTTATAGATTCAAATAAAGAGTAATAAAATTAAAAAGGGTAAACTTTTTGCTGTTTGATAAACCCTGAGAGAACACTTTTGCTTTGGTTTGATTGATCCCATAAAAAATTAATTAAAACTTGGGTTTTTCATTTCTCAAATTTTTCTTCAGTTATATAAAAATATAAGTCTGGGTGAGTGATGACCACCAATAATCATTTTGTGACATTCCTCAAAAATAATGTTTATTTTAGTCATTAAATTAGTTAACAAAAACTCAAAATTTTGAAATGATCACCATTTGTTAAGGTTAAAAAAATGTTGCACTTGACAACACGAGCTCTTGTGCCGCATGGCAACAAAACAACATTGAGTTAAACAATATAGAAAAAAATTATATCATTGAATATTTTCAAACGAATTTATTATAATGTAAAATTTGAAAGAAAAATACTGTGACAGTAGATCTTATAATTGATTATGTAACAAAGGATAGCAGTCTAAAAATATCAAACACCCATTTACCTGTGGCCTGCAAACCAAACACATTTTTATGTAACAAACTTGACACAATCTAGAAGTTTAAAAATATTATAAAATTAGTCAGGCAAACATAAATTCTCAGGAAACGATTCCTATAAATTATACAATATATAATTAGCACATATATATTGTACACACATATATATATATTACTAGCTGTTTCCCGCGGTCTTCGCAACGCTTTTCGTAAGTTTTTGCCCGCGTGGAGGATGAGCATTTCTGGTTGAAGTAAATTATATTTCCATACCCCGATGTAGATTTTACCTTGAGGTCACGATCAAGAAAATATGTCAAAAAATGTATTGTACATGCATAATGTATTTTATTTGAACAAAGAGGTCTACCACTCAACCTTTAAGTTCAACCTAAAGTTTAGTTTAGACAATTTTATTACCTCATAACTTAAATATATAAATAAATTATTAAAATAAGAGAAAAGCTCATTATCTCTGTGCTGGAACTCTGTTGATATAGGAAGTTGATTTTGAAAGCAAGGCAATTTTTTGTCAGCTTACTGGATATCTTTATTAAAGTATTAACTGTTTCTGGTTTTTGTAACATAGAATCCTATCTTGTCACTAAAATCAAATAAATAAGAGTAAAACGGATTCTAAATTAAATGAATGCAGAAAAATGTAGTAAAAATGTTAGAGAATGGAGGTATTTTCTGTTAAAGTGTTTGTCAAGCATGTTTACACCTTTAGATGCATTAATTTGTCATATTCTACTGTAAAAAACATTTAACACATAATGAACTGGAAAGATATGGAAGTGTGATGATTGCTTAGGGAAAACTGGAATTTAAAACTCTGAATTTGGACAGTGAAAAGTTTAATCCTGAAACTTGAGTACTCCCTTTCCTGGGAAAATGAGATCGATAATGCCATTCTTCATGAAAATGAAGATTTTGGAAACAAGAGTTGCATGAATTGAAAAACAGAAATATCTACATATTTATTGGAACTTGAAGACACAATCAGAGAAAATAGAGGAGGATATTGAACAACTAAAGGCCAAACTATGATAAAAAGAAAATGAAATGTTGTCTAAGATAAAATTTACTGGAAACTAGGTTGAAAAAATGAAAATTATAACTATGCAGACTCTAAATTCTTCAAGCTGAACAGGATAAAGAGAATTTAATTAAAGAATTGGATTTACATTAAACTTGGTGCAAATCCTGTCAAATTTACAAAACGAAATTTGTAATATGATGGGACTCGATTAGGTCTTTGGAAGCGGCTTCTGAAGTTTTACAAAAGACAATGAGCTCTTACTAGATCAGATCAAAAAACAAAACAAGGAGTTCATAAATGTTTAACTTGCGCTTTCCAATCCTCTCAAAAAGTCAGAGTAAAGGCTACTGAATTGAAAGGCCAAAAATTCTCTTTTACATAATAATACTGGCTTAACTAAAGCAATCGATACCAGGAAATATGGAAAAACGAAAATCGGTTAGCCTAAATTGAAATAATGTTCAACCATGTAGTTCTAATTTTGAAAATCTGAAAAGATCGGTACAGTTGTCTGACTCTGGAAAATGATATTGATACGATAAGTGATAACAAACAGCTGTGCGGTTGTCATTGAGAGAAATTCAAGAAAACCAGTACGAATGTTAGTGTGTAGTGACCAACGCATGGGTAAGACTTAACGTGGACATATCAATAACAATTCAAAAACCTTTGATGCTTTTAGTTTAGTTAAACCTGGCGGTCGTGCAAATCAAGTTTTTAATCAGATAAATTATTGATGGTGAAAAATTAGGTCATAGTGACTTGTTGGTGCTGGCTTGATGTTCTAATGATGTTTCCCACAATGAGGCTTCCCTAGCCATCAATGCTATTAAATCTACTCTTAAGAAGAATATAAATAAGAGGATTATTCTAGTTGATTTACCAAATAGATTTGAAGCTATCAGACTGGTCCTGTGTGAATGTTGAACTCAGAAAAACTAATGAAGAACTCAAAAGGTTGAGGTGAACAGCTTGGCAACGTCTGTCTTTGGTTCAAGCGAGTAAGGCTGATAGAAGTCTCCATTAATAGGCATGGTATGCACCTCAGCCTTAGAGGGAAACAATGGCTGACTAGTAAAAAAAAAAAAAATCCTCGAAGCAGCTGTGAGTGATGAATACAGAGCAACCCCCTCCTCCTGGGGATGTCATCAGGAAACAACAGTCGACATCGGTTGAAATTATTACCAGGTTCTTACAAGCGTCTCCATCTACTAAATCCTGGTCGGGAGGAGGGAAACTGTCCACTGAAGGTCCAGCACTCAGTTTCTTAACCCACAACAATGATGACAATTATAACCCTATCTCTAGAGCTAAGTGTCAATTGGTAAACAAACATACTTGGGGTCTAGTCTTAGATTACTAATCTTAAAATATTCAGTCTCTAAGAAGTAAACTTATTGAGCTAGAAATTAATATTAGAAGATACTGAAACTAAAGTGGTTTGTCTGATGGTGGAAAACATTGGCTACATGAGGATGAAATGTCAATATTTGTTCCTTAATGGGATTTGTGTACTAGCGTCTTATTACATGTAGGAAACCTCCCTTTAAGTGTGGTGGCTCATCAATTTTTTATAAGCCTAGACTTAAGTTCTAGATTTCAGAGTTTTGATATTTCTGACTTTTGTAAATTAATTCTTCTATGCGAAGCCTCTGCAATTAGAAACTGCTTGGATTTTAATCTTATTATCTTAAATGTATCTAGAACCCCTAGCTCTGATTTGAACACTTTTATTGATTATTTGGAATAGTTATTGTCTTTTTTAATGATTAAAAAAATGTAAATATTTATTTTAACTCGGTGATCTGAATGTTGATATTTTAAGTTGGAGAGTGATGATGATGTTCAGTTTTTTGTAAATACGTTTTAGATCTAATGGATTTATATTCCATAAATAGTTGTACCAACTAGAAACAAGGACTGTCTAGGACAACATGTACACAAATATTGATAAAAAGCTATGCAATTCTACCTTATTGAAGAAAGATATTATTTCTCGATCATGCTGGCATCTTTGTTGATATTAAATAGGGTTTTAACAAATCCAGGAATATGTTTAGTTCTAAGATTAAATTGAGGCATCTCATTTCACCTGTTCAGAAGTAAGTGAATCTTAAGGAAGCTCTCAGTTATTGTGAAGATTGGGATTTTTTAAATGATAGTTTAGATGTAAATGCAAAACTGTTTAACGTTCTTACAATATTTTAAACATCATATTTTAATATATATTGTCCAAATTGTTAATTTTAAAAGGTAAGGCTACAAAAAAACCGAAATTGTCATGGTACACTTCCTGAAATTGAACGTATGAGGTGCTTATTTGGTAATTCTCTATGTTTAAATGCCCAAAAGTAGCTTAAGTGTAAATGATAAGATTAGGTTTAAGAATTTTAAGAAGCAGGTACAAAGAGGCAATCTCTAAAGCAAAAAAAATATGCAAATGATTCACTCATCATGAACTCCCAAAATAAATGTAAAATGGCATGGCAGATAATCAGTAAGGAAGCGGGGGATTTTATTTCCAAAAGTAAAGGGGGGACCAATATGATACCAGTAACTCCTGATGTTTTAAACAATCATTTTGTAAATGTTCCTGTTTATCTTGGCTTGAACTTTGATACCAATACTCTGTCTGACCGTAATTTGGTGGCATAACTTTTTCTGCCATCAAAAAACAGTTATTTCAAGGAACTTTAATTGGGAAGCTTTAAATAATAGTGAAGTGATGAGCAGCAGTAATTGGACTTGATGTGTATCGATGAGTGAAGATATTTATAGTCTTTCCAATTTTGTCTTTAAGAATATAGTTGATGAAATCATATCACCCTTAACCTGCCTTAATAAACCAAATCTTAATTGTTAAGTGAATTCCCAGACTGTCCTAAAAATACTGTAAGTTTACACCTATTTTTAAAAAAGGACGAAAAAGAAATGCCCGAGAACTTATAGAACTACAACCTATTACTAATTGTACCAACCCTTAGCAAATAATTAAAAACCTGGTGGTTTAAACAGATTATATAAGTATTTTATCAGAAAAAAACAATCTACTGTACAAAAACCAATTTGGATTTAGGGCCAAATCACTCTAACTGCTAAGGCTATAGAATGTCTAGTAAATTCAATTCTTAGTTGGTCTAGAAAACAAAAACAGGTTAATTGGTTCTACCCTTATAGATATAACATAGGCTTATGATGTTGTTACTCACTCTATTCTTTTTTGAAAAAACTTAATTTTTATGGGTGTAAGAAACAAAGAATTAAAGTTGATTTCAAAGTTACCTAAACAAATAGAATGCAAATGTTAACTGTAAACAATGTTTCGTCACAGTAATCAGAAAGGTGGTAGCCAGGAGTTCCCCAAGGCTCTGTACTCGGTCCTTTTGTGTTTTTAGTCTTTGATTATTAAATGATTTTTCATTGTTAAATGTTTTTCATCTTTGTATGTACTTTATGCAGGACGATACAACTCTTCTTTTGTTCTAATGTGGATGTGTGGCAACTTAATGTACAATTAATTAATGCTCTTCAACAAGCCTAAAGATTGGTATTCAGCCAACAACCATATTATAAATGAAAATAAGACTCAAAAACATTTAATTTTTACATTACTATAATAATTTAAATTTAGAAGATAACTACATTAAACTTGTTAAGCTCTTGGGGATTGTTCTTGACAGTAAAACTTAGGGCTGGAGGCCACATGTGGAAGGTATCTGTAAAAAACTTTTCTTAGAGTAATCTTTCTCCTACGTAAAACTTAAGTACTGTGTTAATTTTGAAGCTTTGTTAATGACCTACTTTGGACTGTTTCATATACACCTTTGTGTATGGTACCCGTCTATGGGGCAAACTCTGGTGCCTCCAAAAAAAGTTTTCTTGTGGCCAAAAAAAAGGCAATTAGGTTAATGGCGGATCTTTTTAATCAAAGAGTTCCTGCAGACAGTCTTTTTGTAATTTTAAAATAATGACTCTTGATTGGTATTTATATCTATCAGAATTTAGTGTTTGTTAGAAGAAAATATCAACACCTTTATCCTCTCATGAGTTATTACATGATTACAACACTAGTTCTCGTATATAATCTTGTAGTTCCTCAAGTAAGACTAACTCGGACTTATAATAGTTACCATTCCCAACAAACTAGATTATTCAATAAACTACCATTAGCTATAAGAGAGACTACCGATTAAATATGTTTAAAATTAAGGATTTCAACTTGGCTTAAGACAAAAGTTTTTTATTCTGTTGACGAGTACATGAAGTGCAACATGTTTGGATCTGTTACAAAATACACCTGGTTAATGTAAACTAAATTAGTAGTAAAGCAAATTAGTTTTTGTTTTTTATGAGAAATGTATTTTCATGACGAAGCCTATTGTAACTGAAAATGTTATTTAATGGCCAAATAAAGATCATTAATCTTGAATCTTGAACTTAGAGCCTTCAAATAGTGTTTCACTGTTTAATATACGTATCTATCTCGTAATTGCAGGTTATAATGTGCAGGCGCTTTGAAAACTTTTATTCATTTTATCTCGTTTATATTCACGAACATAAGCGAATAAATTCAGATAATAACTATCATATCTTCTAAGTTAGACTAAATTTCGGTATACATGGTGAAATTTGATTGGAAATTGGTTCAGTCGTTTTGGAGTTTATTGGCAACATACATCTGTGACTCAAGATTTTTATTATATATAAGATATATATATTAATATAAAACAAATGTCCATTGATTTGATTGATTGATTGATATAGTGACACTTTTTTAAAATAAATCTTTATTTATTGAATTTACATTAAGCTGTTACTGTTTCTACAAATTTAATGAGTCACCTTGACAGGTACTTGGCCTTCTGGATCACATGTTTGTTTGCTTTGTGGAGTATAGAGAAAACAACCTAGCAAGAAAACAAAATCGGAGGAGGAGTCACAGCAGAATTAAAAGGATATATTTTTAGACAGTGCAAAAACCAAAAAGGTACTACTTACTTGCCTGGGTTTTAGTGAGCCAGGATTTTAAAAATCAACATTAGAAATAAATTATTGATATTAAAAAATTTCTGACTCGACAACAAAATGTTTCAAAGCACTGAGGGAACTTACTGTATGTTAATTGTACTCACTTTTGAGCTGAAAATTCAATCAAGAAATATAAACCCACCCAATATTATTTTCATTATCATTATAATTTCATATTTATATTATGATGATTTATATTATAATATTTATATTGATAATATATCATTTTATATTTATAATGATATATTTCATATATGCTATTATCATTATATTTAATTGGTACTATATAGATTTCAAATTCTTGAGAATTTATCTTCAGGTACGTAGGTTAAGGTAAATTATTGAAGTATCAATGACACCCTAACTCTCACTGGTTAAATGTGATTTTACATTACAATATGTTGGTTTCACAATCTACTGTACTCTGGCTCGTGAAAGAATTGGCAGAAAAAAGATGGTTGACATTGTTCTTAGACTTGTCATATAATGAGATAAAT
>NW_025786417.1:0-12888 GCF_021130785.1 Homalodisca vitripennis
CCAACAATTACTATTTTGATTTGATAAAGGGCAAAAAAAAAAGGGAAAATTTTTAAACAAAAACCTTTAGAAAAAATTCGAAACTTATATTTTTAAAAAAATTTCCTTTTTTTAAAAAACAATAAATTTTCTAAAATTTCTTTTTCAAGAAACTTATTAGTAAAAAATGTCCCTAAAAAAAACACTTTTACTACGTTTTATCTGTAATTTTTTTTATAACCCGAACAGTTACTTAGGGAAATATACTTTTAACTGTTAAAAAATGTTTTTTTTTTTACTTAATCTAAGTAGAATTGAATTTAAAACATTTTTCCCTTAGTAAAATTATAACAACTAAAAAACACAATTGTTTTTTATTAAAAAAATTTTTTTAATTTAAAAATTTAAAACCGTTTTTTGATTCCCCAAAAAGGAAAAATACTTTTTTCCCTCCTGTAAAAAAAGGACTTTGAAATTTAGAATTTTTTTACAGGGTTTAATAAAAACCCCAAGTAAATTTTTAAATAACCATCTAGTAACATAATTTAAATTTTTTTTAGCAGGGGTTCAATGTTGGGATAAAATATTTATACAATTTAAAAGTCCAAAAGGGAAACCAGCTAGTTTTGAAGTTGATAAAAACCACTTCTGTTAGCTTCAAAAACTCTTATAACATACACGCTACTCTAGCTATAGATTACAGTGTTGCATAACAATACTGCTATACCTACAGATTGCAATGGTCCCTAACCGCACAACTCTAGTATAGTTTAGAATGTTGCATAACAAGACTACTCAAAATACAGTTGAAAGTATGTGTAAACATAAACACACTACTCTAGTAACAGTTACTTACAGTAACACTACTACTCTAGCTATAGATTACAGTGTTGCATAACAATACTGCTTAACCTACAGATTGCAATTGGTCCCTAACCGCACAACTCTAATTTTAGTTTAGAAAAGTTGCATAACAAGACTACTCTAACTACAGATTGAAGTACTGTGTAAAACATAAAACACTACTCTAGTAACAGTTACTTACAGTAACACTAATACTCTAGCTATAGATTACAATGTTGTATAACAATAATGCTGTACCTACAGATTGCAATGGTCCATAACCCCCACAACTCTAGCTATAGTTTAGAATGTTCATAACAAGACTACTCCCAACTAAAGATTGAAGTACTGTGTAAAACAAACAACACTACTCTAGTAACAGTTACTTACAGTAAAACTACTACTCTAGCTATAGATTACAATGTGTATAACAATATGCTGTACCTACCAGATTGCAATGGTCCAAACCGCACAACTCTAGCTATAGTTTAGAATGTTGCATAACAAGAATACTCTAACTAAGATTGAATACTGTGTAAAAAACAACACTACCTAGAACAGTTACTTACTAACACTATACTTAAAATAGTTCAATGTTTATAAAAATACTGCGTACCTACAGTTGCAATGGGCAAAAACCCCAACCTAAATATATTTTTAAAATTTTCAAACGACTACCAAAATAAGATTGAATCGTGAAAAAAAAAAAAACCTACTCTAAAAACAGTTACTTACATAACACTATACTCTAGCTTTAAATTAAAAAAGTTTTAAAAATACCTTTACCACAGTTCAATGGTAAACCGCCAACCAAAAGTTTAAATTTCATAAAAGCAAAACCCAACAAGTTTAATACTGTGTAAAACAAACAAACTACTCTAGTAACTTACTTACAGTAACACAAAACTCTAGCAAATTACAATTTGTTTAAAAAAAACTGCTGTACCTACAGATTGCAATGGGCTCCCACAACCTTTAATTATTTAGAATGTTGTTTTAAAAAGAAACTCTAACTAAAAAATTAATACGTGTAAAACAAAAACATTTTTCCATAACATTTTTAAGTAAAAACCTACCCCCATAAGTTACGTTTAAAAAAAATACTGTTCCCCCAAATTCAAGGCCCCAAACCCAAACCTAGCTAAGTTTAAATTTTTCAAACAGAACTCAACAAAAATTGAAGTACTGTTAAAACAAAAACCTATCTAGAACAGTTACTTTCAGTAACACTTTTTCTAGCTAGTTTACAAAGTTGATAACAATACTTTATACCTACAGATTCAAGGGCATAACCCCCCAACCTTTTTATATTTAAATGTTTTCATAAAAAGACTACTCAACTAAAAATTTTTAAGTACTGGTTTTTAAACAAACAACACTACTCTAGTAACAGTTTTCTTTAAAAACACTAATACTCTACTATAGATTACAATGTTGTTTAAAAAAAACGTTAACCTCAGATTTCAAAGGTCAAACCCACAACCAAATATAGTTTTAAAAGGGGTTTCATAACAAGATACCTAACAAAAAAGAAGTACGTGAAAAAAAATAACAACCTACCTGTAACGTTACTTACATAACATAAACTCTAGCTATAGTTTTCAATGTTTATAACAAATGCTAAACCTACAGTTGCAATGGTCTAACCGAAAAAAACTAGAAAAGTTTTTAAAAAGTTGCATAACAAGACACCAAACTAAAGATTTAAGACTGTGTAAAAAAATAACAAAATACTCTAGTAACATTATTTTACAGAACACTAAAACCTAGCTATAGATTTAAATTTGTAAAAAAAATCTTCCTACAGATGCAATTGCAAAAAACCCCCACAAAAATGTATAGTTTTTAAAATTTTCATAACAAGACACTCTAAAAAGTTGAAAATACTGTTAAAACATAAAACCTCTCTATAAATTCTTACAAAAACATTTTTAAAAACTACTATAGATTACAATTTTGGGTTAAACAATCTGCTTACCTACAGATTGAAAGGGGCATAACGCAAAAACAGTATATTTAGAATGTTCTAACAAGAATATCAACTAAAGATTGAGTACTTTTTAAAAAAATAAACACTATCTGTAACAGTTTCTTACATAACACTAATCCTAGAAATTACAATTTTTAAACAATACGCTTACCTACAGATTGCAAGGTAAAACCGCACAACCCCAGAAATTTAGAATTTTTCTAACAAATACCAACAAAATTGAAACTGTGAAAACAAAAACCTACTCTATAACTTTCACGTAACCAAACTTTTGCTTTTGTTACAATGTTGTTAAAAATTGCTAACCTACAATTGCAATGGTGATAACCCCCACAACAAGAAAAGTTTAAAATGTTGCTAACAAATACCTAATAAAGAAAAGTCTGTTAAAACATAACAACACTACCTGTAAATTTTTACAGAAAAAATAAAAAAGCATAGTTACAAAGTTTAAAACTACGTATCCTCAGATTGCAATGGGGCAAACCGCCCAAAAAACTAATAAGTTTAAATGTTCAAACAAGATTTTTCTAACAAAGATTTTAATACTGTTAAAACAAAAACACTACTTTAACAGTTATTCATAACACTAAACCTACTAAGATTAAATGTTGTAAACAATACCATACCTACAGTTGCAATGGGGCAAAAACCCACAACCAGTATAGTTTAGAATGTTGCATAACAAGACTACTCTAACTAAAAATTGAAGTACTGTTTTAAAACAAACAACACTTTTTTAAAAACAGTTATTTTTCGGGGAAAAAAAATATTTTAAAACTATAGTTTTTTAAAGTTTTTTTAAAAAAAAACTGCTATCCTACGAAAAACAAGGGTTTTCAAAAAACCCCACAACCCCCAGATAAAGTTTTTGAATGTTGCATAAAAAAATACTTTTTAAATAAAGATTAAAATACGGGGGTTTTTTAAAAATTTAAAAACCCCCTTTTCTATTTTAAAATTTTCTTACAAACACTAAAAATCTTTTTAGATTAAAAAAGTCGTATAACAAAATCTGTACCTACAGGTTTGGGGAAGGGCCCCCAAAAACCCCCAAAACCCTACTAAAATTTTAAAAAGTTGAAAAAACCAAAAAAACCTAACAAAAATTTTAAGTTCCCCGTGAAAAAAAAAAAACAAAAAAAACCCCAAAAAGTTATTTAAAACCAAAAAACCCCCCAAAAAAACTCTAGTAAAAAATTAAAAAGTTGTTTTTAAAAATTTTTTTCTTTCCTTTCAGATTGCAAGGGGGCCAATTTTAAACCCCACAACACTAGATATAGTTTAAAAAGGGTTTCTTTTAAAAAAACTACCCCTAACTTAAAAATTAAAATAATTTTGGAAAAACCCTTTTAAAAACACTAAACCAAAATAACCGTTACAAAAAGAAAAACAAATTTCCTACAAAAGTTTTTAAAAATTTTTTTTAAAAAATACTGCTATAAACCTTTTAAAATTGCAAGGGTTTCAAAACCCCCACAAAAAACTAAATATTTTTTAGGGAAGGGGTTCCCAAAAAAAGGGCTAATTAACTAAAGATTAAAAAAAGGGGAAAAAAATAAAACACTCCCTGGGGAAAAAATTTCTTCCCGGGGAACCCCTTTTAAACTTTAGCTATAGTTTTTAAAATTTTTTTAAACAATATTTCAAAACCACGGGGTTGCAAGGGCCCAAAAAAGGGGAAAACCCTTTTTTTTATTTTTGAATTTTTGCATAACAAGGGGTACCCTAAAAACAGATCGAAGAAAATGTGAAAAAAAATAAAAAACCCTAAAACCCAAAAACGGGTTTCTTACGGTTTAAAACTCTCTGAATTGGGGGTTTTCAATTTTCAAAAAAAAAGGGCTACTCAAACCCGCCCTTTAAATTTTGGGGGTTTTAATTTCATAACAACACTACTCTATTTTAAAATTCTTACTTTTAAAACAAAAATTTTTTTAAAAAAAGATTTTCAATGCTACAAAAAAAGGGGCCGGGGGCTCTGTTAAAGCGATCTCGATCGAATTTATCTTTTTTTTAAATTTTTTTTTTGTATTAATTTTAAAAATTTCCCAAAAGGGCCTTTTTGGGGGCCCTTTCCCTTTTTTGTTTGATAAAATGTGATAGAAAAAACCTAGTCCTATAAACTCGTAATATAAGCTTCCTTTTTTTTTAAAAAAATCCCTTTTAAAGTGGGGGCAAAGTTTAGCCCTTCCTCTTATATTGGGTTTTTAAACGAAAAACCCCCTTTTTAATAGAAAAAAACCCAGAAAAAATTAAAAAAAGGAAAATTTGGATATTTTGGGGGCCAAAATTTTTTTAAAACAATGGGTTTAAAAGGGGGGTTTTCCCCTTTTGTTTAAATCTTAGAAAGGGCCCCCAGAGACTACCAAAGCCCCAAAAAAAAAAACCCCTTTTAGGGGGAATTTTTAACTAAAAAAAAAAAATAAATAAATTTTTTTTTTTGGTTTTTTTTGTTTTTTTGGGGTTTGGGGGACAATTAAAAAAAAAAATTTTCCCAAAAATTTTAGAGAGGTGCCCCGGGGCCCAAAATTTAATAAAAATTTTTTTTAAAAATTTTAAAAAAAAAAAGATTTTTTTTTCAAAAGGGTTTTTAAAAAGCATCCCCAAAAAAACCCCAAAAAAAATTTGGGGTTTTTAAAACATCCCAAAAACCTAAAACCTATCGGGCTCATTAAAAACCCGGGGGAAACAAAAGACTGAAAAAAAACTACTAATCAATCCCCCCCAAAAAAAAATTTTTTAAATATATTTTCCCCCCCTTTTTTGCGTATGGTTTTTAAAAATTTTGGGGGAAATTTTTTTTTAAGTTTAAAAATAAAATAAAAAAAATTTAAATTGTTGGGGAAAGGGGGTTTTTTTCCCAAAACTGTCCCTTTTTTTTTTTATTTCTTCGCCTTTGTTTTTATCATGATATTATAAAAATTTTAAAAAAAAAAAAAAATTTTCCCAATGGGAAAAAAAAAAGGAAAAAACCCAAAAAGGGAAAAATTTAAAAAAAAAATATTGTTTTACCCCCAAAGGGAAAAAACCCTTTAAAAAAAAAAATCATAAAACTAAAATTTTTTAGCAAAAAAATCTACCAAGGCCTTGGTTTTTTAGGAGCCCAAAAAAATAAAAAATTTTTTTTTTTGAGCCCCCCCAAAATTTTTTAAAGCAAAAAAAAAAAAAATTTTTTTTCAATGAAACACCCCGAAAAAGCACGAAATGAAAATTTTACAAGGGGGATGGGGTTTTTAAATTTTAAATTTTTTAAAAAACCCCTTTTTTTAATTTTAAATACGACTGGGAAATCAAAAAACTTTTTAGCGAAAACCCTTTTTAAAAAAATTTTGCTCCCCCGGGGCGTAACTTTTTATTTTTCCTTAAAAAAAAAAAAAATTGCGGGGGCTTTCCCCGGGGGTTTTTCAATTTTAAAAATTTTTAACGGGGAAAATGGGGGGGGGATAACATCACTTTTCCTTTTTTTTTTAAAAGGAAATGCTGCGTGGCTGCCCCTTTGTGAAAAACCCTTTTTTGGGGTATTTTTTAACCCCCCCCCAACAGCGGAGGGAAAATTTTTTTGGTGGGAGGGGGGACCCCCCCCCTGGGGGCCCCGGAAAAACCCCCGTAAAAAAATTTTAACCCCAATACCCACGGAAAAAAAAGAAAAAAAATTGGGGGTTTTTAAAAAATTTTCAAATGGGGGATAAAGTTTGAAATCCTTTTTTTTGTTTTAAAAAAAAATTTTGGGGGAAAAAATAGACTAAAAAAAAACCCCCCGGGAACCCATTTTTTTTTAAATTTTTTTCAAAAATATTTACAAAAGTATTTTTTAAAAAATTTTTTAAAAAAACTCCCCTTTTTTAAAAAATTTTTTAAACAATTGACAAAAATACCGGGTTTTGAACGATTGGGAATTTTAAAATTGGGGGCAAAAATATTTAAAAAAAGTACATATGTAAAAACTTTTTTTGTAATAAATTTTTTGGGAAAGGATAAAATAAAATAAAACCTTTCCCCGGGAAAAAAAATTGGGGAAAAAATTTTTTTCCCAAAAAAAATTTACAAATTACAAAATGTAAAAAACTACCTTTGTTTTAAAATTTTTTTTGGGGGGCAAAAAAAGACTAAAGCCGTTTGTGAACGATTGAAAAAATTGACTCTACAATTTTTTTAAATTAAAACTGTAAAAAAACTACCCTTTTTTTAAAATACTATTTAGGAGACCTATAAAAATGAAGCAAAACCCCCGGGAACGATTGTAATTAAAAATTGGGAAAACCCCAAAAGATTTTTTGGAAAAAAATTTTTCCCAGGGGGAAAAAAAAAGTATGGGACATCTTTTGGGGTGGCTTGAAAATTTTGGGGGGGATTTTTTTTTAAAAATCCCTTTTTTGAAAAAGAAAACAATTTTTTTTTTTTCATTTTGAATGAAACGTATTTTTCTTTTGAAAAGGGCTCCCTAACAAAAAGCGAGCTTTTTGAAAATAATCTCCCCCACCCAAAAATTTTGTTTTTATTTAAATTAAAAATTAAAAAAAAACTTTATTTAAAAAACAAGTAAATTTTTCCGTAATTTTTAATACTTTTAACCCCTTTTTAAAAGGGGGGTGATCTGTGGCCCCAAAATTTTTTGGGGGGGGTGAGATAGCAAAATTTTTAACCAAATTTTTAAAATTTCAAGGGGAGGGGCCCTTTGTTAAAAGTTTTAACTCGACCAAGGTTTTAAAAAAAAAACAAAAAATTTTTAGAGACCTTTTCCCCTGGGATTTTTTAAAATCTGATGAATTTTTTTAAAATGGGGGCCCTTTTGGGTTTAAAGGGTTAAAGATGTTTTTTTTGTTCAATAGTACCTGTTTTTTTACCTTTTTTTTCCCGTTTTTTAAAATTTTTTGAAAGGGGTTTTTTGGGGGGGGCTTTTTCTTCATAGTCTTGAAAGCAAGGGGGAAGGGTGGAAGTAAAAAACCCCCCTCTTTTTTAAACCTTTCCTGGGACCCACTTCTCTGTCGGGGGGGGAAAACGCGGGGGGAGAAAAATTTTTTTTTTTTTCAGTTTTGTAAAAACCCCTTTAAAAAAAACTTTTTAAAAAAAAAATTTCCAAAAAAAGGGAAAAATTTCAATGGCCATAAAATATACACTTTTTTACATATTTTCTTGATTTTGGGAGGAAAAAAACAAACCAAAATTGGTGTTGGAAATAAAAATTCCCCCCGAACCAAAAAAAAATCAAAACAATGCAAAGCGGGGGGAAATTTCGTAAAATGGTGAATTTAAAAAATTTAAAGTATGTTTTTTGTAAAGCGTTTTATACGGTTTTAACTAATTTTTTTTTTTATAAGGTAACATTTTTTTTTTGGAAAAATACTTTTTTCCCCTTTTAAAATTTGCTTTTTAAAAAACAGTTTTTTATTTACAGTTTTTTAAAGCGATGGGGTTTATTTGAAAAAAATATTGGCCGCCAAAGGTATAAATTTTAAAAATTTTAATTTTCCCCGAAACGGGGGGTTTTTTACGTAACCCAAAACGATGGAAAAAATTTAAAAACCGAAATCTTTTCAGTGTTTACAAAAAATTAAACCCCAAAAAAAAAATAATACATCTTTTTCAAATTTTATTTTAAATTTGTTCATCCCCCTTTTTTTTTAAAAAAAAAAATATGAATTTCCCCCAAAAAATTTTATAAGGGAAAGGGCCCCCATTGGAAAAAAAACCCGTTGGGAAGAAACGAGTCCCCTCTTTTCCTTTTTGTTTTTCAAAAAAATTTTTTAATTAAAAAAAAATCGATTTTTAAAGAAATTAAAAAATTTTATGAAGAAAGGGAAAACCCCCAAATAACAAAATTTTTAAAATGCTCTTTTTGGGGGGCATAAATTAATTAACCGAAAAAAAATCATCTTATTTTTAACTAAAAATTTTAAATGCGGCAAGGGTTTTTAAAAATTTAATTTTTTTAAAATATTTGTTATTAATTTTTCAAAAAAAACTACGTGGGAAAAAAAGAAACCCAAAAATAATAACATTGGGGTTTTTAATTTATTGAGAAACCCCCCGCAGGACAAAAAAAGGGACAAGCTTTAAAATGCGCAAGAAAAAATTTTTTTTTAAAACCCTTTTAAAAAAATAAAAAATCAAAAAAAAAAATTTTTTTAGTGGGGGGTTTTTTAAAAATTTTCCATTAAAAAATTTTAAAAAAATTCCTACAAAAAAAAACCCCAAAAAAAAATACTAAAAGTTTGGGGGAACAACCTCCCACAAAACCCCCAAAGCACTATTTTAAATTTTTTTGCACTTTAAATTTTAAAAATGCTTGCAATTTCCCCTCCCCCTTTTTTGGGGAAAATGACCACCCCTTTTGGTTTTTTTTTTGATAACGTGAGCCAAAAAACTAAATCCCAAAAAGGGGTTTTTTAATAATTTTCCCGGGAAAGGGGAAAAATTTTTGTTTAAAAATTTTTTTTTTCCCGGGGGGGTTTAATTTTTTTTCATTATTATTCAAAAACTTACGGACCGTTGGGGTTTTCAAACAAAAAACCCAAAAACAAAGTTGCGGAAAAATGTTGTACATCTAATAAAGAAAAGCCCAAAATAATTCCATGTAAAGTTTTTAAGCACATATATTTTGGGGATTTTCATTATTTTTCAATTGTACTATTTGTTATGTAATCGCTACAAAACCCCCGAATTATTGGGAATAAATTAATTGGGAAAAGTTGTCAAAAATCTTTTAAAAACGAATTTCCATCTTAATTACACGAAACCAAAACAACTTAATCTTGGAAACTTTTCTTATTGCCTATTGCCATATACCGTATTAAAATTTTAAATTTTTAAAGTTTTTTCCCATTTTTGGGGCTTACGAAATTTTGTTAAAAAAATGCAGGTGCACAAAGGAGGGGTTTACATTGTTTAAACCATAACAATTTTTTTTTCAAAACCCCTATTTTAAAAATTTTGGTTCACTTTCTTTTTTTCTTATACCTGGGCTCCTTTTTTCATTTAAATATTTCGGAATTCCTCTCGAAACGTTCGTTTATTGACTAGTGTAGAATTGTTTATCTAATGATTGGACCGAAATTTATTTTGCATATTTTCAGCAAAATTTTTTAAATTTCTACAATGTTTTCCTATTTACGTAGAATTGGGGTTTAATAACTGTCACAATTAAAAAAAAAAAAAATTAAACCTACAAAAAGGGTCACAAAAATCTTTTAATTCCAAAAATTTAAAATATTTTCGATTTATTATACAAAAAAAGGGGCTTAAATCCCACACATGAAATTAATTAAAAAAAAATATATAAAAGAATTGTTGAATATTTTGGGCATCAAGAAGCTGGCACATTCTTTTAGGCCCTACGATTTTGACCAATCCGTTTTTCAGACGTAAAATAATTTGCACGAGTGCTATGTTTTACGTAACTCTGCTACTCCAAGCTATAAATTTAAAAATAAAATTTTAAATTTCCAGAGCAGGTTTCAACAAAATAAATAACGTAGAGCTCACCCTGAAGTCAAAGCAGTCCTCCGACGGCACAAGATGCGGCGCGACAAGACATGCCAGGACATGCCGCAGCTTCCGCCGCAGCAAAAACCTCCATTCCTGACTGACCCCAACCGGACCTTGACCGGTTTCCAGGTCAAAGGAAAAGTCCTAGGGAAAAATCCGAGCTGATGACGCACGAAGAGCAGGACTGCCGGCGGGGCTTTCACCTCTATTTTGCAAAATCGCAAATAAACCGGTTGCTACGCACGCGCGTCTGCAAGTAAGCAAATTGAGGCCTAGCTAACCTCAAAATTACACTGTTGATGTCTGAGAAGCAGTACATAAACGTTAATTAGGGAGCCGTGTTATAGAGGGCGGGAGAGAGACAGCTGAGTTCCTTTAAAGTAGTCTTCTAGGAATCTACATTCACAATAATATTTTATTAACCTTCACCCAACAGCATAGTTTTTTAAAATCATGCTAATTAGGGTGAGACCATTTCAAACCTCCTAGAGATGACTGCGACATTCATCTAGTGTGGCGGAGAGGGGGTATAATATAGACTTCTTTCCATCTCCATCCGTGCTGAAAAAATGTTTTAATAGTTCAACTTGGTCTTTAAAATTAAATATGTAATGAGTTTTTAAAATTTCAATTTTATTCACTGTTATGAATTATTGTAGCAAAGCTCTAATCTAAACAGAAAAATACCATGTGCCAGTGGCGTAGTCTGTAATTTCAAAAAGAGGTTATTTTACCAGGGGTTTTTTACATAAAAAAAAACAAAAACAACCCCTACAATTTTTTATGTCTGGTATGAGTTGGTTGGCAACAGTTTGATTAATACCACGTGGGTTAATTTGTTCCAAACATTTTATTAATTTGGGGGGGCCTTATGCGGCCATGTTGGTTTTTATAAACCCTTACCTACCCCTCTGGCTTCGTCACTGCTGTATGTTCCATTGGCGTAATCAAGGTAGAGGACCCTCCAAATTTGCTTTTTACAAAGGTTATACTGTTAGTAATAACTTTAGTATTAAAGTCATTGAATTGTTTATTTCGTGTCTTTCAGTTCACAAATATTATTGAAAACAAAAGATATTAAATTAGAAACATCAGATGTTCACTAATTAAATTTCACCCCATCTAAAACCGGAACAAAATCCCGAGATGATCGGGATCGGATACCTGTTTCTGCTACACTCTGGTGGATAAAGAACCCTGTTACTTTAGAAAAAATTCATTAATCGTAATTTAGATTAATTAATTAAATTTTCGGTTACAACTCTTAATTTTTATATAACCATTTTAATACGATAAAAAATATAGTACTAACTGACGTTAATTTAAATGCAATAAAAACCGTTTGGTAAAAATATACCTAGGATATTTTTATTTCCGCTGGAACCTTTTGGAGTTATAAATAGTAGGAATTAGAAGTAATCGTATAAGATTAAAGAGAGGTAAATTGATCGGCTTGTTATTCATTGTAATATGGATTTATGAAGACATGCCATTTTTTCTCTTTACTGGTAGATAACGAGGAGGATATTACAAGGATTAAATGCACTTACATGTTTAATTACTTATTTTGAAGTTGTAGAAGAGAAGCCTTCAACTACAGATCTCATTAAACAAATTTTTTACTTTATAGAATGCGCCCTATTTTCCTGTACTAAAATAAAAAAGGGGGAGATTACAAATCATGCCCTTACTAACTGGGACGTCATAGGAAACATAATATATCAAATTAAAGCTAACGTTTCGCTGTATGCATCTCGTAACCAGGTAATACAAATATTTCATTTTATATTGTCTTGTAATAAAATCAAAATTAAAATTTGCACTTTATTGTCTTTTTATTGAACATTTTCCTGTTCACGCAGTTAGCTTTTGGACAATTAAGAAACGAGAAGCTTGGTTTCAATTTTTATAAACAAATATAATTCTTCAAAATTCTTAATTTTTAAGATACGAAACAGTCTGTATAAGAAGTTTTAATCTTTAATTTCAATCTGTACCCACTTCGCCAAGTTCTATAGATATTAAAATAACGAGTATCTACTTGGTTTCTACAAATGATATTGTAAATTCTTTAATACGTTTATATAATCTCGATTATTCAGTGTCTCCTAATATTCATTATAAGTACAATTAGTTTTGTTGCCTTGAATCAAGCAACAAAGTAAATAGTACTGGTAGATAATGGTATTACGTTTTTACTGTCATATCATTTACTAACATAACATGTTTTATTGCTGGATAACTGAACGTTTACTGTGTTGTATTACTGATGAGTTATCCAACGTTTTGAAGCGGCAAATTTCACTGTCGGCTTTGTCTTTCATAGATGGTCTTGATTTCGAAGCTATAGAGGCTTTTGAACTTTATATACTTGCAGGTTGGATATTTCGTTTTTTGCCAGTTCAAAGTTCAGACCATAGGGTATTTGGTAACTTGTAAGTTATAATATAAATACATGCTCATAGGTTTTAATTAAACATTTAATTTAAACTCCAATTTATATTCTAAATTGTCTGAAAATACTCATTTACTAAAGATTTTAATTCCTCAATAAAATGAAAATAAAATTTTATTTAGAAATTTTTATT
>NW_025786418.1:0-16460 GCF_021130785.1 Homalodisca vitripennis
TGAGCGTTGAGATGTGAAGCCTACTCGCTGCCGTAGTTTCGTCAAGCAACGAATTTGGACTTGTTATTTTTTTAAGGTCCGACAATCTCAACGTTCGATGTCGTCCAGGATTTTAAAAGAGTTTGTTCAATTTCGTTTCCTTCTCTGTTCCTTTTCTAAGTCAAAGCTTCGTTTTGAAAGTAACTGAAGTTATTACTTATGAATGAGTGAGATCACTTAGGCAGCATTTATATGAGGAGTTTTGTTTATCAATTTTATTTAGAAGATCACTGATATGCATACTAAGGTTAGTGAAGTCCAAGTTCTGGATAGTTAGTCATTAGAGCGTTCAGCTCAGAAGTCAAAGAAATAAGACAGATCTGAAGATTGTCGACAGTTTTCGCTTGTAAACAATATCTCCTCATTGTTAATCATCTTGCGAAAAACAACACTCCTTCAAACACCTTCCTGATTACAGTTTTTTTATGACTTGTCAAGGATTTTATTTATTTTTGCTGGCCGATGTCTATGCCCTTTAATAATCACTTTGGGTGACCGCAATGTCAATCGTCTACACATAAGTAACTGCAAGCCCAAATACACGTTAGAAATGTAGTTGCAGCGTAGAAATTGAAGGCGCAACAATAAACCTTCACAGCGGGTAGGTACAGCCGAGCTGGTCTGGCCGTACTGTACAGCAGTTAGTCACAAGCGGGGACAATCAAGCGGCGGCGGCTGCGGTTGGTAGCGCATAGGATGAAAGCGTTGACAGATAACGAGTCCACTGCGGCCTGCTGTGTTGGGGACGCTGCTTTAGCACCCCCTGGAATAAGCACCCCCTCGGGCTCTGACGTCACGGCAGGGGGGTGCTAATTCAGCGCACGGACACGGACCAGGCACTGAATTAGCACCCCACCGACTACAAGGGGGTGCTAAATCAGCGCATGAACATGGTCGAGGCCCTGAATTAAACACCCCCCTGTTCCAAGGGGGTGCTTATTCAGCGCATGGACATGGCTCAGTCACTGAATTAGCACCCCCTAGCATTCAACCAGGAAAAAGGATATTTATCTTTTACATATTCAATTTAATCATAAATATAATAGTTGTTATCTGGAATTTTGTGACGCTGCCGCTTATAAGCTACCATCTAAGATTTTTTTGCAATTTCCGACTAAAACAATTGAATAACATAATAATCAAATATGGCTACTTTCTCTTCAAAATTACCATAATCTTAATATTACATAATAATGCTCCGACTAATAAGGCTAATGTATATGAATCCATAATTAAACTATTGATGTCATTTAATAGCTTCACGGAAATGGAGTGTTCTTTTTTTAGTTTAATTTACTCAAATTAAAAAAACTAATATAATTTTGTAAACAATTTAGGCTCGTATTTTAGGCAAAATAGTTCACTGTCCACACAGTATAGAATTTTTCTTTGCGGCATTTTTGTTTCATATTTAATTTTAATTACATTTCAAAATTAGGTTTTATGGAATGAAACAGATAAAGCATGAAAATTACAGTTTTTGACTTGTCATTTATTACAGAAATAATTGTTCAGTACCTGCCCTTAAATAATTACTCGTAACCATCTGCAGTAAGAAACTAGGTTATAATTTTTTATCTTATGCACTATTAGGCGTACCGTGAATCATCTGCAACAATGGAACAGCTCCATAGACTTAACACTACACAAAAATCCGTAGAATGGTATTTACAAAAATATCTCAAGGTTACGCCATAAGTATTACTATTGCTTACGTTGTAAAATATCCTCTATAGAATCATGCCTAACTATTTTTCATAATTAAAGGAATATATAGAAACATCAAATACACAATATCCATTCCGGCTGAGACGGAAGAAAGGTATATTTCACATGAGGCTACAACTTGAAGATACATTATTAGTTTATGAACTTAACACTGTGATAAAAAACTTATGGATGAGGCATTGGTAGCTAAGGATGAAGTATATTAATCCGCAAGGTTTCTTCCTAACTAGTTAATGTAAAAAAATGTTTTGGTCGACTTTCTGTCCAGTATTACCTCTAGTAGATATATCCCTCTGGTAAAGGATTGTACCCCTCGATTATATTACTTTATCTAACGGTATCGATGATAATTAGTGTCGAATTACGAGAATGAATAATAGAATTCATATTGGACTTTCATAATTAAGTGAATATCAACTATTACATGTAAAATATTTCTCACATATACGTTTTGTTGCTCCTTTTATGAGTAAAAACTATTTTTCAAATGTGGATCATGAGTCTTTAATTACCTACAGTACTATAGGAAAGGAGGGATCATGATTTGTAATTACTTTAGAACATCAGTTCAAAAAATCATGGAATGTCGCATTTAAATTAAATTTAGAATATTTTCTAATGACCATAATTTATTTCATCAGTAGTATGCCATTTTTTTTAAAGACATCAAGGAGATGTCTATGACGTACCAGTTATTCTACAAAAATTCCGTACGAAGGGGCGGGTATCAGCTAGTAAACATATACAAACTTGAAAACTCCTTATTTTTGCCTTAACATCGTTTGCTCGTTATATATCGGCCGTCTACCAAATATGAAATATACAGAGTGAAATCAACCTGCAAATATCGATTGTAGGACTGTAGGTGCACACATAATTTTGACGAAGCTGACGAAACTCGTCCGTCGCACTACCGACCCTACTATTCAGAACTGATGTGGCCGTATCGAGTGGTCGAGTAATAATATAGATGTTATTTCCAGTTGTTATTCCTATATTAATACATAACTTATTATGTATAGTGAATTTTTTTGATGAACTTTCGAAAAAAATATAAGAAGAAATCAAACAATGTTTGAGTGTACTGGCCCAAGGTGGTGGCATATTATATTCTCTAGGTAACGGATACTTTTACACTAGGAAAGACTAAAGATAAACTAGAACACGGTAATGATGTATGGACAAAAACTGAAAATCATCGCCTTTTTGTATGCAGTTAAAGAATCTTTAACTATTTGTGTGTTACATTAGTCACACGTGCACTTCTAACCCCATGTATCTGGAAGTGTCAAACTTAAGGATGACATATTGTAAAAAAGAAGAAATGAAATCTCAGTGAAGACTTTAATAAAGCGTCCTATAAAAAGGTAAAATTTAAAATTACACTTCAGCTTAGCTGTACTTTTATTTTAAGCCTATTTATATCGGAAAGTGTAATGAATGTTGTTACACTCTAACTTTCAATTCGTTGTAATTTTTTATAACTGATTTGTAAACTAGGTAGTCAACAGATGTATAGAAGCATAAATATTACTTCATTAACAATAAACAAATACTAATACAAATATACATAATATTTCATTTTGTATACAGTAAACTTTTTAATGTTTTTTAATGTTTTATTTTCTGGTAGAACAAAATCTTCAAACCTCGGTTACAACAAACTTAACAACGCAACAAATAGCAATCTTTACTGGTACATTTAAGCATCTACGTTTACCACCGCATACCATCAATAGCATATCTACAAACTCCGTATAAATTTACAAACCAGAAGTAGGTCTGAGGTCTTCCATTTAAAAAACAAAATATTAAATAGAAATAATAATAACTATAAAGACATTTTTAGTTTTGGGTCTAGGTAATCAACATGTATTAGAGTGTTTTTTATGACGTCTTAATCAAAAGAAACTTATATTCAGAAATAATTAAGATTATTATGACCAAAGTTCAGCAACAAATTTTTGAAACTTGGTATCGTTGGATTTTTAATTAAATTGTGTAATAAGTGATACCTTTTTACCATATATCGCTTTTAAGATATTTACGCTTAAAGATTTTTTAGAAATCACTATTTTGAAAATAAATCTTGTAAGAAATTTAAATTTTGATGTAATTATTCCGGTTATAAAGGTATATACAAAATTTTAACCTAAACAATCCATCAAATATAAATAGTAAAGAAAAAAAGACAAAAATTGTGGCTAATTTGAGTAATTATTGAGTTTTAGAAATGTGAATATGATTGTTTTTTTTGCCTTTGGTCCATGAATAATGTCTGAAAATATTGGTAGAGGTTGTGGAACACTCTGTAATTAATATTAATTTTATATACATAGTGTCCTGTAATTCTTAGGACAAGTCTATATACCGCAACTGCTCAGGTCATGGCAAACGCATTTCAGAAAATGGAAATAGATCTTTTGGTGCTTAGTTTCCTATCCATCAGTCTGTATGTTTTTTATAGACAAATTCGCTTTAATATCTTAAAACAAATAAACAAATACTACCTTAATTTGGATAAAATTATTTTGGTAATAAGGCCAGCTATAAAAAATATTCATTAATACTTTTCGAAATGGCGGCCATTAAATCTAATTAACTTTGAATGTCTTAAAATCCAGCAGGTATACAAGAATAAATCTGATCGTGGATTTGTATCACAAATCTAATTACTCAAATAATATTTCAAACTAATAATAAATAACTCATTAAGAGCATCTTTACTGTAAAAAAACATGGTTCGTGAAAATAAATTAACATCAGCTTTAGAGTATCTTATCCCAATTTTTTTTAATATTTGTCATTTATTATGCAAAACATTTGAAATACATGTTTCAGGCCTATCTAAGGATAGAATAGAATCATATATTACATGTGTAATCAATTTATTTAAAAATCTGTTGTTTTAGGACATATTTATTTACGAAAATTTAGTCAAGCGACAATCAGATGTATTTCCAATAAAACCGCTTATCTTTGATTTTGTCATCTATAAAAGCATTGTTGTCTGAATATTACTGTACGATTTTTCTTGTTTGTTTATTATTCTTAATATATAACAAGAACCTAGTCACTTTTTTTTAGTTTTTTTTTTAACATATATTGTAAATACATTTAAGCTTTATGACAAATACAACAGTTTATTATTGTTAATTAAGACGTTTGTTTTTGTCCTTCATTGTTCATAAAGGCGTTCATTTTTTGATAAATTTGCAATATCTCTAGTAGTTTTTAAGTTATTAGACAAAAAAGTTGCTTGGGCAACAGATATTAATGTATTTCCTGTACTTTAAATGAAGGGACTAAGATGTGAGCACAATTGGGCATAAGATATTCTGGAGCTGCCGTTTACTCGATTTTTGTATTGTGACCTACTCGCTGAGAACCTTAATGTCGCCTGTGTTTTGTTACAGGAAAGCTGTGCATATTATATTTTATATATTTGGTCATTTAGATTTGTGATAGAACCCTCTCAAATTCATTTTCTTGCAATATTCTAGAATAACTGCATATTTTAAGAAGTTAAAAGGTAAAAATATTTTAATAGCCACTATTTTGAAAGTATTATAGATAACATCATAATATATTTTTAGCCGCCATAAAATTTTGACCAAGACTTGGTAGGATTAAATTTATTAGGTTTTCCTTTCAGATTTTCCAAGATATTCCATTTTTAACAAAAACAATAAAACGCACACTAACCGACAGAGGGGAAATTAAGCAATGTAGATCCATAATACTCAGTATATAAATGTATGTTTTGACCTAAGCAATAACGCTTTTGAAAAAAAACGGTAGTATATTTATTGCTACGCGTTTTAACATTGTTTTCAACTTTTTTTGAAGTATAGTTGAACTAACTGATATGGATATAACTGAATGATATTGATTCTTGTAGATATAAACTAATATTTAAATTGTTTGTCAAGTGTGTTTGAATTATACTATTCAGTTTAAAATAGTATAATTCAGTTTATGATGCGTCTTTAAAAATAATTGGCTCTTAGCCGACGCAAAATTACAATTTCACGGTTCTAAAATTTTCCCGCTTTTGATTGGTATTAAAAAAATTAAATAATTGTTTTTAAAGTGGTTAACAAGTTGATATAATCTATGACCATGTATATTTATTACACATGCCGGATTTACGCAGTATCGGTTCCTGTGCATTGTTCGTACCATGATTTCAAATTAAATTTACTTTAAAATAAACCTGTATTTGAATGCCTAGAACCTAGTTTTTTACTTAAGTATATTTGATGCATACTATTTTTACAATTGGTAATGAAACTGTTTTGTTTTTGAAATATTAAGTAAACCACAGCAATGCAGTAAATATACTCATTGCAATATATTTAAATTATTATATATATATATATATATATATATATATATATATATATATATATATAATTTTATTTTATTGAGAAATAAATCACAATATGGTTAAACGTTTATTATTCTATTCTGTTGGGGTAATTATTCATCTCAACAATACGGCGCTGATTTAGCAGCCCCCAGATTCAAGGGGGTGTTAAATCAGCACATGAGCACGGTCAACGCACTGAATTAGCACCCCCCTATTCGAAGGGGGTGCTTAAATCAGCACGATGAACACGGTCAAGGCGCTGAATTAGGACCCCCGTATTCGAAGGGGGTGCTTATTCAGGGCCTGGACACGGCAACTGTGCTGATTTAGCACCCCCTTTCGTGACGTCAAAAATGACGTCAGTAGCGAGGGGGTGCTATGTCCAGGGGGTGCTAATTCAGGCGCACCGCTGTGTTCAATCTGGTTAGTCACAGAGCGTCACATTCAACTACTTACAAATGTCCAGCGCCGTCGATAAACAAAATTAACGCACTGGATCTCGATATAAAACTACCGGACAACACTGGTAATACAAATTCACCGGTAAATTTAACGGCGAAACAACATAAATTAGACGCAGCGATAGCGATATATACGCAGTCAAACTTCAGCAGACCATATATCTTAGACAATCACATCACATGTCTCTAGCTAGGGTCATTGACTTTGTGCAACCTATCCTGAATTTGCAACATCCTCGAATTCCAGTTTACAGTTCTATTCACAATATTTTGGAATACTGAAATCACCCGATCTGTTCAAACTCTTTGTAATTCTGCATTCTGTTAGTTGCATTATTTCACCCGACCAAAATAAACTTTTTACGAAGGGGCATTTTCTAAATAAACTGAGAGGGAGCCATTAATCACGAGAAACCAAACGAATCATACATTTATTCTCTATGAGCTTTTCACAGTATTAATCACTGTCACCTACAAAACCCTCAGATTCATACTGCGATTGTTCAAAAGGGCTGAGTATAAACCGATTCCACATTAGCTTTCTTGTTTAGAACCCTCCTTAAATGTACAGGAACTCCGATCGGAAGCGTGCAAAATCATATTCTGCTAAAGTTGGCCGATGCTTCGAATTTCTTTTTATTTTCTTCTTGCTTTCTGTAGGAAAATAGGTGTGAGTGCAACGCCTCTGTACGTCCTTCCATCACTGTCTGGACTGCGTTGTGACAGATATGAGTCCACCTAGAACCTGTAGTAGAGACGCAGGACCAGGTAGAACCTCGCCACCTAGAACCTCGTATGTCGCACTACATATATTAATTCAAAAACGGGAACTTGGTGTCAACACCAAACGAAAAGATTGTAGGACTTGATGGGCACTAGTTGTGGTTATTGTATTTATGTTATCATTTAACAAAGAGCTTCGTAACAAACTATAAAATAACAAATTTCTGCTTGAATATTATTAGACAGGTTACATCAGGTTTTCGTAACTCAACTCAAGCAAGCACAATTTATACGGTGGGAATGTGTATTATTCTCAAAGTTTTATAAAGCCTTTACAATATTAACGTGATTAAATTATAATATAATTAACTCTAAAATGCAGAAAGTTATACAATACTCCAAATTTTTACAGAAAATATATCCCTTTGAATCTAATAATTTATTTAGTTAGAAGCAGAATTAAATTTTAATTATGGAAAATTTACTAAAATCCTAAAATAAAATAAAATGAGCTAATCAGAATCAATCTGAGTTTTAGTAAATTTTGAAAGAAGCGCCCCTTGCTACAATGTACAAACCTGATCTCACGCAGACTAAACCACGATCCAAGTTGCGCGAAATTTCTAGAATTGCGCGAAAATAAGCATTTTAAAAATATGCATCTAACGCCATTCACTGAGATCTAAAAGAGAAAACAAGAACAGTACCAGTTCTTAATGCACAGGTCTAAACATGTCGTAATACCCTCATCACTTGAACTGCCTCTGTACAGCAGATTTTACTGTGATTAATTTAAAAATGTTTTAACTAGAAACCACGTGTGTATTGCCAATCGGAATAGCAAAACTTAAACGAAATCCCTATATTTAGAGTTCTAAAGTGCCATAATTGCATATATAATTTGTATTAAAATCTATCTTTGTAAATACATTTTTTTTAAAGTGAATCTTATTGGGTGCTGTAATACTCTTATTTGAGGTTCAGGAAAATTTCTTTTCTTTTCACCAATTATGAATATATTTTATGATAATTTAAAGGTTATATTTTAAATATTTAACCTCTTAGTATCTTTTATGATATAATAATGTTATATTATAATTATAAAAGTAGTAGTTGTAATTTAAATAAAACCTAGCAAACATAACTCAGTGGTAGCTTGCCACAGGTAGCACGCGCGCAGTAAGGCAGACAACACGACAGTATCGTGTAGACTGTGACAGGTCGCTCGACAGCGAGAGTTGTGCCTTGTCAAGCTGATCAAAGTGAGCTTTTGTGCGGCGGGTACTAATAGCGTTTTGTGTTGTTCCAGAATGTTCAGTTTTTCACAAAATGTGATCGTAAAACGCAACAACATCTAGGAATAATATGATATAAAAAAGTATAATATTTCATGCATTTGGCTTTACCAAAGTTTGATTCTTGTTGACCATAAGTACAGTTGTGTATATCGCTATAGTAAATAATTGTAATATTATTCAATATTATTCGATATAATTGAAGTAACACTTTGTTTTTGGTAAATGACATTCCTAAGGATATTTATGTTATGTATGTGTTTAATTTTGACAATGCCTTCGTCATGGAAGGTTCAGATGACAATAAGCCCGTTTGCTTGTCGCAGAGCATATTGCGATGAGGTATATATAAGACGATCTTTCACTGTTTGTGATGAAGACGGGGCTGGGTAAAACGTGTACAAGAATCAGCTTCATAATATAAACTGAATGAGAGCAAATCGAGCTTTAATGTGGTGAGATTAAATTATTGCAACATTTCACCGTTAAAGTTGAGCTAATAGACCCAGGACATTGTTGTTATCTCCAACATGTTATTTCTTTGATTCATTTAAAAAGTTCATTCTATCTCACACTTTTCATATTGGAAATCATCCAGAAAGTAAGCGCTATTACCAAAAGGCCTAGTGCCCATAATAATAGTAATAATATTACATTATAATAATTATAAAACTTTTACAAGTTGCCAAACAGCTGCCTTCATAGGAAACTCAAAAGGCTTCCTGCAAATCTGCTAATCGTTTCAGAAAATCCATCAGTCATCTAAAATTTCGTTATTAATCAAGTACAATATATTGACAGTATAAAATAATTTTATGAATTCCCAGAATCCACTGTTGAGGTTTTTTCTAAACATCCTATCTTATTAAATACCCCTATTTTATGTAAAGTTGTGATAAGTTTGAATTTATCAGGAAAGAATCGTACTCCCGGCGAATTGAAAACTTAGCCGGAAACTTAGGTTAGTTAATACCTAGTCTCACGTCACATTTAGACATTCTGTTGCCTAGGAATCGTAGTAAAAAATCATCTAGAAGAAACCTACAATTAGTGAAGAAAATTTACTAATAATCGTTTGAATAACTAGAGCTATTGTCAACAAATTTGTCATCATAAAACAATTTACAAAGAAATCTACATATTATCTATATAATTTAAATCTACATATTATATCTACATTTCTAATAATCTAATATAACTTTATTAAAGCTCACAATTGAGAAAAGGAAATTAAATACTGGCATGATGATTTTTGGTAAACTATTTAACTCTCTAGATACGTGACTAAAATTTTGAAAACCAGATGACTGTGAAGGAACATTTTAATATGAACAGATGAGAATGGAAAATATTTTTCATTTCCTGTTGATTGAAGAATCATTTTAAGCCCAATCCATCTCTTGAGATGTTTAATATTAGCAATTAAATCTAGATCATTATCTTGATAGTGAAAATGATTATTTCGAGAAAGGAATAAAGCCTTTTTATTTATCTCTAGTAACGAAGTACCTTATTGAAATTTACATTTCGTTTAAAATTTATCATAAGAATTTTTATTTATTTCCATAATTAAATATTTTAGTTACTGTCCTACTGTTATAAATAATGTTTTGATATGTATCTGCTAAAATGAACTTCAGGAGGATGATATACTATATTAAAAACTGAATTTTCACGGACATTGCACAGTGTTGACTTATATAAAAGGATATTTTAATCTATATTATAACTGCAGTCTAGCTATAACTTGGAAATATTTACTTAAATCACATCAACTTTACTTCTATTTTAGAATGATAAGGATTCGTACCTCCATCGGTAAAGACACTATTTCTCTAATGAATTTTGCTATAACAATGGTCTTGACTTAGATTCGTCATTAAAAATAAAATGTTAATACTCTTATAGTCTCGCTAATGCATGCGTTGTAAAAATGCAACCTCTGAGTTGGTGAACTTTAACCCAGGCTGTCAGTTCTATCTCCAGGGTGGAAGTGGGTGTTAAAGATGAATTAGCGTCAATTAGTCTCCCGGCCTCTCATCGTTCACCATCCATCGTGTTGGGTTATATTTATACATACAAGTCGTGGCTTTCAAGTTAATTTCTTTCTCTTTTTTTAGAAACAGTTCATATTATTTTTCTAAAATTTGTAAGTCTAAGACTGAATCTCACTGTAGTAGAGGATTCTGAAGCAAGAAGTTTCCATTTGTAAAACTTGTATCTACACAAACACTATTCTACTTGCAGTTGGCTCGTTATGCATCTAATGCTACATAGGAATCGGTTCTTAGGCTACGGCCACACACTCACCGTTTTTGTCGCTGCGTCAGAATCGCAACGATAGGAGAATCTCTGTTTAGAATGGAGTTAAATGGGAGCCGGGCCACACTGGCCGTCCTGCGACGACGGCAGCGATTCGAACGCAACATGTAGCGTTTTTCGGTCGCTGCGACGAAAACGCAGCTTATGTTATCAAATGAAGGTGGCCACACTCGCCGTTTCCTGTCGCAACTTGTCCCTCCCCACTCTTCTTACTTCCTATACCATTTTCAGTCACCTCACTCTATTTGTGACCTCTTTGACAAGTGTCTTCTTTGTTGTAATAATTCTATTAGTTAAAATGTTTGGACACCGAACTATTTATTAACAGAGGTGGAGGTTGAGCATCCGTCCTCCACTTTGGGATCTTAAATTTAAAGGACTACAGTAACCGTGATTTAAAATCTAAGCTATGGATTGAGGTGGCCAGGATAGTGCTTTCGAACTGGGAGCAGATGACTAATTGAGGAAAAAAATAAAGAAGGTGAGTAAAATTTTAGTACTTGAAATAATAATGAATTTATTTTCATAAAAACAAGACCATTTACAAAAAATAAGCAATGACTGAAAAACTAACCTAACCACATTTTCCGCAGTTAATTGTGCAAGTAGAGAGAATATTTAACTGCTTAAAAAAAAATTTTTTACTCCAGTCTTCCGTGAAAAATCGTAATCGCTCCCTGTAGCGTACAAAATAAAATGTAGGACTGTAAGGTTTTTACAGAAATTACTATAATTTTAGCACAACAATTACTAAAACTATCAATGTTATGCACACATTACATGAAACTGAAACAGCATTGAATATTATAAATAAAAAATAATATAAATATGATGTGTTCATATCTAAGGGAGTTTTCAGTTTATAAAGCAGTAATGTACACTTTTATCAAGCTCATTTACAAAAACTTTCCTATATTATTAATGGCATACTTAAGAGTAAGTTATTTAAATCATGTCACATTGCCAAGGAACGCTTCCAGCGGGGGATGTGAAATAATTGGCGAATCTATCGCGGATTGCTTTTGCAGTCAAAGGGGCGCCGCCAGTGCCCAACACGGGTATGTCTTCTAAAGGACAAGACAGGGTGTCTTCAAACTGAAAACCGTCTCTTACACGTACAAAGTTGTGTAAAAACACATGCTGGCTCTTTTGAACAACCTCTACAACAAATTCTGAGTCCCAAACAAATAGCACCATGAAAAAACTCGCCATTTGTTAGCAGCAAGTAAACCGAAAGTGCATTCAACAAATCGACGAGCTCGTGAAAGCCGATAGTTAAACAATATTTTTTGTGTGTGGTTAGATTTCTTTTAGCATATGGCCTAAAAGATAAGAACATGTTGAGTCATTGAGAAAGCTTCATCTGCTACAATGACGAAAGGCATTGGATGGTATGTCTCATCTTCAGAATCAGGCAATCTTTGATCATTTGGTTTTTATTTTTCTGTACTAAGTTTTTTCCCTTAAACTAGCAGATTGTGCGATAGGCAGCTCAGACTGTCTAAAAAATTTAGAATCACTATTTTTTCCCCCCGCCGTAACTACCAATATCAATTGCAGTAACTTTTTTAAAAACAATAGTTTGAATCAACCAAAGCAGGCAATCTCGTGCCCCACAACAGAAAAAAATTGTTTGTAGTTGAAATACTCCGAGCCACTTCCTTGAGGATTCACTATTCGGATATGTTTTTCCGTCCAAGGCTCCCATGCAGTTTGGAAAATTTTTGCACGAGTATTGAAGCCATTGGCAATTTCTTCCCATTCTTCGGTATTTGGCAGTTTCATAAACTTTTCTTTCATAGTAGCCCATAAAACCGTGCAAAGTTTCTCTGATGAGTTTACTTATAGTCGATCTACCAATTCGGTATTCAAAACGCCGAGAGATCTGAACGTGTTTCCTGTAGCAATAAACCTGAAACAAATAACAAAATCTGTAGATATATATTTTATCTCACAGTAATAAGACACTGTGTTAGTTGTTCAAGTTTTATTATTGGGGACTTGAACATAAAACCCAAAACCCCCCCCCCCCCACCTGAAAACGAAACAAATCTAACTTTTTGGACTTTTCTGGTTGGTTAATGTAATTTACATTACTAACATGTATCCTTGATAAAGTATATAATTGCATAAACTGTCTTTATTACAGTAAAGGAATTGCAAAAAAAATGGAGATCACTACGAGATTGTTTTGCGAGGGAGATGAAAAACTTGAAATTACCTAGTGGCAGTAGCCAAAAAGAAGAAGAAAAAGTATGTGTACTTCGATCAACTGCTGTTCCTCACTGCGAACAACACTCGACAGGAGGTAAGAAATTAATAAGAAAATATTAGCAAATCTGTTAACCTAACCTAACCTAACCTAACCTAACCTTTTTCAACTTGTTTTTTTTAACAGGTTTAACTTGTTGTAGGTTAAAAAATTTGAGAGTTTAACTTTTATCCTGAACTCAATGGTGAAGAGCTATTTTCTTGCAGGACAACCACCAATGTTCCTGATTGAGCAACCCGACATTGGAAACGAAAATGCGGCTACTGAAAGAAAACAACGAAGATTTGACTGAGGTAGTTGCTTCAGAAACCAGCAACACCTAACCAAGTAGCGCCCAACCAAGCAGCGCCTAACCGTATCAACAAAAAATATCGACAGACTCCCTTTGAAATGGCCGTACTTAAACATTTGACAAATGCAAGCAAGCCAACGGATGAAGAAGAAGAAGCTGATAAGCACTTTCTACTTATCCTTTTTGCCTATGTTAAAAAACCTTCCTGTTGACAAAAAATTGTGGGTTCGGATGAAATTTACGAGAAGTTATGCAGCAAGCCTTGGCAGTAGAACGCTATAACCCTCCCCCTGCATTTTTTGCCCACTCAAGTCACCAGTGGCAGCAGCTACCAAACGTCCCTAATCATCCCCAATATAACTACCCTTAATTGGACGGATGCCTTGTCTCCAAGATGAGCGCCAGCGGCTAAATCATGTCAGTCCCCTACACTCCTCTTGAAATCGCTTAGTAACAATAATTCGGACTGTGTTTAGTGTTTTTGAAAGAATTGTAATTGGAACTTGGACACCTTCATTGACAAAAATGTGTTAATTAATTTTTACTGCAGTTATTATAAATCGTAAGATTACCATAACCTCTTGCATTACCCTAAATATTATTTGTACTTGATTTGATTTGTATATTTTTGCTATCTCATTTACCCTACAAACAAACAAATACACATTATAATCTGATTACAATAAAATAACTATTAAAGCTCAATGGATTTAAAATTAATAATAACATGAAAATTTTGTTCTGAGGCGTTAAAGTGGTATGAGACGACTGAATCTTCGCCCTCCTCTTAAAGTGTTTTTCCTTTTCCATTTTCACATATAAAGTAGGACACGTGGAATGTAATTGATAAAACGTTGAAGCATTTTAATATATTTTGTCAAATGTTATATATAATATGTCAGAGTAATTGTCACATTTTAGTTTACGCGTACCTCAAAGTTACAAGGCATTAAGCGTTCCTCTGACTGGTAGTACTCAGACGTAGTCTGGTGTCTTGTTTTTGACAGATCATCTCTCTACTAGAAGCTGTAATAGTTTTATCAAACGATGTGGCACTCATTCGGAAGAAATAAGGAGAAGAACTTTTCATTATCTATCTACCGCAAAAAAACACTCATTAATGTATAAAACTGGGGCCTTGGCTCAAACGCCACCTTGTGTTCATTGGATGGAATACCAAATCTTCTCTTGTCTTTTTCTTTTTCAAATAAAGATACTAACAGCTAACACTAGTAATAAGTCTGCTTCACATTAGAGAAGACATCTTTGACCACTTGAGATCACTGCGTGTTTTGACGGGCGAGTGTTGGCCTCCATGTCAGCGTCGATTCCTGACGCAAACGTCATCGTCGCATGGCGATTCTGACGCCAGCGACAAAAACGGTGAGTGTCGGCCGTAACCTTAGTGTCAAACCTTCATCATCATCATACATCTATCATACTGTCAAGACGTTTCCGTCTCTCACGGGTCGTCGTACACAGCCCTCCTCCACTTATAGGGGGTCTTAATATTCCGTTCCAGGGTCTCCTCTTCATCCACTCCTGTTATTTTCTGTAGTCCCCACCTTCTCTCTATGTCATTTCCACACTTGGTCTCCTCCCATCCTTCCTCTCGGTCTTCCTCATTGGTCTTCTTCCCTGCCTATCCTCCTTCCTCCAGTGCTTATTACTAGGCATTTCCTATTATTCCTCCCATCCTCTTCCACATGCCCCATCCCACTGTATTCTTCTTCCTTCCATTGTCTCTTGTAAAGGATGGGGAAAATTTACGTGAGCATTAGTGTCAAACTTAATTATACTATGAATTTGTTTTTTAACTCTGTATTAAAATTGGCATCCCTCTTAGTCGCTCAAAGTTAATAATTATTTTTACATTTCAACATAGGGGAAAAAGGTGTCCTAAAAACTTTCACGCTTTTCTTAAAACCTTTTCCAAAAATAAACGAACGTATATGTTTACCAGTTTCTCCAAAACAATTTATTAAAATAAATATTTTGTTCAATAATAAAAGTATAAAACAAATTATATTTAGTTCTATTAATAAAAGAAACCGGCTCTCAATGGACATTGTACTCCGACAAGTTAAAGAACGAGCGCAGTCGATAAACATTCATACGTTCTTTTCAGAAGTAATGATTGCGTTACTTTAATCGACTATATCTGAAAACTTACAAGTACCTCAAGTTTAAGGGCAAGATTCAAAAAACTGTCTGAGAACTAAAGTTTTTAATGTGAATATAACAGTAAGGTTATTTTTGTAGAAAAACATGTTTTTATTATAAATCAAGTGTAAAAAATAGTGTTTAACAGTACCATATTATTATAACATAATTGTTTTGTTTGGTGTTCCTATTTACTGTAAACTGTGATTAAAATGTTTGCCTCTTTGGTTAGAGTTATTTGTTTGCGATAATCTGTCAAATATATTTTTTAAGTAATAGATGTCCTATACTACACTGTACATATATTATATTATTAATCAATATAAAAATAATTGAAACGAGTAGATGCACCCATTAGCGAATTATCTATTTATGAATAAAAATGCTTTGTGCTTGTTGGATTTATTATAGGAAAGTCGGACAATTTATCAAGAGTACTTATGGGATGCAGTTAGAAGTGTCCACTACGCTTGCCATATCCAAAAGTTTTTTCATACACTCTTGGAATATTTAAAATAACTATAAGATGCTGAACTCGTATGTTAGCCCTATTTTATATTAAATACAAGGTTTTAAATAATAAAAATTCTCGAAACTAAATACCTAAATAAGTGAGATTCATGTTACCCAAAAAAAAAAAAGTAAGGCAGTTGAAAATTAACGTTGAATAGTTTCTTGACAGTAATTAGGTAAAAAACAGAAAAACCTATAACGTTCATGTTTGCGTTTATTTTAAACTCAGACAATTCAGAATTTTGCATCACTCTATATTACCACCTTAAATTAGTATTTA